>NC_061510.1:158854328-158911359 GCF_022539505.1 Lolium rigidum | reverse complement strand
CGCACCCCAAGAAATATTCAAGAGGTACAAGCGTCAAAGCTTGGGGATGCCCAAGGCATCCCCTCTTCATCAACAAAGCAGAGTGTTGTAGCAAGCGTCTTTTCCCCACAAGCATAGGCGGACCCAACAAAATTTTGAAGCCTGGGCAAACGAGTTTAGTGTACTAATTTTTTATCAAATACATATGAAATTGAGGCGAAAATAAGCTTGTTGTCCGGCCGGAAGCCTGGGCGGCTGCCCGGGCAAAAGGCATGGTAGATCCGCCTATGCCCACAAGGGTGACTCGAGAGGTTATATCGAACTCTCGAAATTGGCTTAGAAGCTAAATTCTTCCTCTCCTCTTCTAGAAGAATGGTTGCAATCTCACCGGAAGGAATCGGTCGTTGGATCATTATTGAGTAGATAAATTAGGTGGCTTAGTCTATTGTTAGTGTGAACAAGGGTGGTACTAAGGATGGATTTGTTATGTCTTTTGCTACGAACTCCCTTTTGTATTGGTACATCTGCAAGTGTGCTAGCTTGAATTATGAATTCTAATATGTACTGAAATTGTGTTATATGTTGTTGAAAGTCTCCATTTATATGCTGATTTTTTTAGCTTAATGAAGTGTTATATACCATTTTCTGCTGTTGAATTCGTGTTGGAAATTTGTTTCAGATGTCATGTTATATGTTTCCATAATTTTGCTTGATAGGGCAATAAACTGTAGCCTGAATGCTGCTCGACAGGGCGTTGAGGCCTGGAGAGCTGTTGAAAAGGGCGGTGAAGTGCAACCTTGATGTTGTTTGATGGGTGTGCAATGCTGATTGATTCGTTTAAAACTCAAGATCGGGTGGAGATAGGTGATGGTACAAAGTAGACAATGGAGCAAGCTTTCAATGGCATTTTTCTAGCTCAAAAACTCTTAGTGGTATTTTTGTAAAGATGGAATATTTTAATGGTATGTATCCAATTTTCTCTAATCCGGATCGAAGATATCATGGAGGCGGCTGATGCGTGTAGTTGACACGTCCGTTGGGAACCCAAGAGGAAGGTGTGATGCGCACAGCGGCAAGTTTCCCTCAGTAAGAAACCAAGGTTTAATCGAACCAGTAGGAGTCAAGAAGCACGTTGAAGGTTGATGGCGGCGGGATGTAGTGCGGCGCAACACCAGAGATTCCGGCGCCAACGTGGAACCTGCACAACACAACCAAAGTACTTTGCCCCAACGAAACACTGAGGTTGTCAATCTCACCGGCTTGCTGTAACAAAGGGTTAACCGTATTGTGTGGAAGATGATTGTTTGCAGAGAAAACAAGTAAAACAAGTATTGCAACAGATTTGTATTTCAGTATTAAAAGAATGGACCGGGGTCCACAGTTCACTAGAGGTGTCTCTCCCATAAGATAAAAGCATGTTGGGTGAACAAATTACAATCGGGCAATTGACAAATAGAGAGGGCATAACAATGCACATACATGGCATGATAAGTATAGTGAGATTTAATTGGGCATTACGACAAAGTACATAGACCGCCATCCAACCGCATCTATGCCTAAAAAGTCCACCTTCAGAGTTATCGTCCGAACCCCTTCCAGCATTAAGTTGCAAAGCAACGGACAATTGCATTAAGTATGGTGCGCAATGTAATCAACAACTACATCCTCGGACATAGCGCCAATGTTTTATCCCTAGTGGCAACAAGACAACACAACCTTAGAACTTTCTCGTCATCGTCCCGTGTGTCAATGCAGGCATGAACCCACTATCGAGCATAAATACTCCCTCTTGGAGTTAAAAGCAAAAACTTGGCCAGAGTCTCTACTAGTAATGGAGAGCATGCAAGATCATAAACAACACATATGTAATAACTTGATAATTAGCATAACATGGTATTCTCTATCCATCGGATCCCGACAAACACAACATAGAGTATTACAGATAGATGATCTTGATCATGTTAGGCAGCTCACAAGATCCAACAATGAAGCACAATGAGGAGAAGACAACCATCTAGCTACTGCTATGGACCCATAGTCCAGGGGTGAACTACTCACTCATCACTCCGGAGGCGACCATGGCGGTGTAGAGTCCTCCGGGAGATGAATCCCCTCTCCGGCAGGGTGCCGGAGGAGATCTCCGTAATCCCCCGAGATGGGATCGGCGGCGGCGGCGTCTCAGTAAGGTTTTCCGTATCGTGGTTTTTCGCATCAGGGGTTTCGCGACGGAGGCTTTAAGTAGGCGGAAGGGCAGAGTCGGGGGGCTAACGAGGGGCCCACACCACAGGGCGGCGCGGCCCCCCCCTTGGCCGCGCCGCCATGTGGTGTCGCCACCTCGTGGCCCCACTTCGTATGCTCTTCGGTCTTCTGGAAGGTTCGTGGCAAAATAGGCCCCTGGGTCTTCGTTTCGTCCAATTCCGAGAATATTTCGTTACTAGGATTTCGAAACCAAAAACAGCAGAAAACGAGAACCGGCACTTCGGCATCTTGTTAATAGGTTAGTTCCGTAAAATGCACGAATATGACATAAAGTGTGCATAAAACATGTAGGTATCATCAATAATATGGCATAGAACATAAGAAATTATCGATACGTCGGAGACGTATCAAGCATCCCCAAGCTTAGTTCTCGCTCGTCCCGAGCAGGTAAAACGATAACAAAGATAATTTCTGAAGTGATATGCCATCATAACCTTGATCATACTATTTGTAAACATATGTAGTGAATGCAGCGATCAAAACAATGGTAATGACATGAGTAAACAAGTGAATCATAAAGCAAAGACTTTTCATGAATAGTACTTCAAGACAAATATTAATAAGTCTTGCATAAGAGTTAACTCATAAAGCAATAAATCAAAGTAAAGGCATTGAAGCAACACAAAGGAAGATTAAGTTTCAGCGGTTGCTTTCAACTTGTAACATGTATATCTCATGGATAATTGTCAACATAGAGTAATATAACAAGTACAATATGCAAGTATGTAGGAATCAATGCACAATTCACACAAGTGTTTGCTTCTTGAGGTGGAGAGAGATAGGTGAACTGACTCAACATAAAAGTAAAAAGAATGGTCCTTCAAAGAGGAAAGCATCGATTGCTATATTTGTGCTAGAGCTTTTATTTTGAAAACATGAAACAATTTTGTCAACGGTAGTAATAAAGCATATGAGTTATGTACATTATATCTTACAAGTTGCAAGCCTCATGCATAGTATACTAATAGTGCCCGCACCTTGTCCTAATTAGCTTGGACTACCGGATCTTTGCAATGCACATGTTTTAACCAAGTGTCACAATGGGGTACCTCCATGCCGCCCGTACAAAGGTCTAAGGAGAAAGCTCGCATTTTGGATTTCTCGCTTTTGATTATTCTCAACTTAGACATCCATACCGGGACAACATGGACAACGAGATAATGGACTCCTCTTCAATGCATAAGCATGTGGCAACAATTATTATTCTCATATGAGATTGAGGATATATGTCCAAGACTGAAACTTCCACCATGAATCATGGCTTTAGTTAGCGGCCCAAAGTTCTTCTCTAACAATATGCATGCTCCAACCATGAAGGTGGTAGATCTCTCTTACTTCGTACAAGACGGACATGCATAGCAACTCACATGATATTCAACAAAGAATAGTTGATGGCGTCCCTGAAGCATGGTTATCGCACAACAAGCAACTTAATAAGAGATAAAGTGCATAAGTACATATTCAATACCACAATAGTTTTTAAGCTATTTGTCCCATGAGCTATATATTGCAAAGGTGAATGATGGAATTTTAAAGGTAGCACTCAAGCAATTTACTTTGGAATGGCGGATAAATACCATGTAGTAGGTAGGTATGGTGGACACAAATGGCATAGTGGTTGGCTCAAGTATTTTGGATGCATGAGAAGTATTCCCTCTCGATACAAGGTTTAGGCTAGCAAGGTTATTTGAAACAAACACAAGGATGAACGGTACAGCAAAACTCACATAAAAGACATATTTTAAACATTATAAGACTCCATACCGTCTTCCTTGTTGTTCAAAACTCAATACTAGATGTTATCTAGACTCTAGAGAAACCAAATATGCAAACCAAATTAGCAAGCTCTAAGTATTTCTTCATTAATGGGTGCAAAGTATATGATGCAAGAGCTTAAACATGAGCACAACAATTGCCAAGTATCAAATTATCCAAGACATTTTAGAGTTACTACTTGTAGTATTTTCCAATTCCAACCATATAACAATTTAACGAAGAAGAAACTTCGCCATGAATACTATGAGTAGAGCCTAAGGACATACTTGTCCATATGCTACAGCGGAGCGTGTCTCTCTCCCATAAAGTGAATGCTAGGATCCATTTTATTCAAACAAAACAAAAAACAAAAACAAACCGACGCTCCAAGCAAAGTACATAAGATGTGACGGAATAAAAATATAGTTTCAGGGGAGGAACTCCGATAATGTTGTCGATGAAGAAGGGGATGCCTTGGGCATCCCCAAGCTTAGACGCTTGAGTCTTCTTAAAATATGCAGGGGTGAACCACCGGGGCATCCCCAAGCTTAGAGCTTTCACTCTCCTTGATCATATTGCATCATACTCCTCTCTTGATCCTTGAAAACTTCCTCCACACCAAACTCGAAACAACTCATTAGAGGGTTAGTGCATAATAAAAATTCACATGTTCAGAGGTGACACAATCATTCTTAACACTTCTGGACATTGCATAAAGCTACTGGACATTAATGGATCAAAGAAATTCATCCAATCATAGCAAAAGAGGCAATGCAAAATAAAAGGCAGAATCTGTCAAAACAGAACAGTCCGTAAAGATGGATTTTATTAGGCCACCAGACTTGCTCAAATAAAAATGCTCAAATTGAATGAAAGTTGCGTACATATCTGAGAATCATGCACGTAAATTGGCTTAATTTTCTGAGCTTCCTACAGGGAGGTAGACCCAGATTCGTGACAGCAAAGAAATCTGGAACTGCGCAGTAATCCAAATCTAGTACTTACTTTACTATCAAAGACTTTACTTGGCACAACAAAACTCAAAACTAAGATAAGGAGAGGTTGCTACAGTAGTAAACAACTTCCAAGACACAAATATAAAACAAAAATACTGGAGTAAAAACATGGGTTGTCTCCCATAAGCGCTTTCTTTAACGCCTTTCAGCCTAGGCGCAGAAAGTGTAACTCAAGTAACATCGAAGGGTGGTGCACCTACAGCGGGGTTTGGAGTTTTCTCAACCATGCATAGTATATTAGATACATAAGTTTCAGCGTCTCCCTTTTCATTAGTCTTGGGCTTGCTACTCTCATCAAACAAATTTTCGAGAACAAGCCAAGCATAGTTATTTTCTAGTGCATCATTCATAGCTAGGAGTTTACATGGTATTGGTGCTTTGATCTCCCCACCATCATTAGCATTATTAGTGTACCTTATCCTATCCATATCCATTTTTTCAAGGAGACCAACAAAATTAGTATGAGAACCAAGCATATTAAATTTAGCAAAGACCTTTCTAGCCTCTCTTGCTAGACCACCAAATTCTCTAAGAAGGGTTTCTAAAACAAAATCTTTCTTTTCCCCTCTTCCATATCACCAAGTGTAAGAAACATGTGTTGGATTATAGGATTGAGATTAACAAATTTAGTTTCCAACAAGCGAACTAAAGCAAGCAGCAGCAATTTCATAAGTAGGAGCAAGTTTTACCAAGTGTCTATCTTCAAAATCTTCAACGGTACTAACATGGGTGAAAAATTCTTCTATATTGTTCCTCCCAATTATAGACCCTTGTCCTACCGGTATGTTCTTTGTGGTAAAATTAAAAGGAAACATGATGAATCAAGTAAATTAAATGCAAGTAAACTAATTTTTTTGTGTTTTTGATATAGAGTGCAAGACAGTAAATAAAGTAAAACTAGCAACTAATTTTTTTGTGTTTTGATATAATGCAGCAAACAAAGTAGTAAATAAAATAAAGCAAGACAAAAACAAAGTAAAGAGATTGAGAAGTGGAGACTCCCCTTGCAGCGTGTCTTGATCTCCCCGGCAACGGCGCCGGAAATTTGCTTGATGCGTGTAGTTGACACGTCCGTTGGGAACCCCAAGAGGAAGGTGTGATGCGCACAGCGGCAAGTTTCCTCGCAAGAAACCAAGGTTTAATCGAACCAAGTAGGAGTCAAGAAGCACGTTGAAGGTTGATGGCGGCGGGATGTAGTGCGGCGCAACACCAGAGATTCCGGCGCCAACGTGGAACCCGCACAACACAACCAAAGTACATTGCCCTAACGAAACAAGTGAGGTTGTCAATCTCACCGGCTTGCTCGTAACAAAGGGTTAACCGTATTGTGTGGAAGATGATTGTTTGCGAGAGAAAACAGTAAAACAAGTATTGCAACAGATTTGTATTTCAGTATTAAAAGAATGGACCGGGGTCCACAGTTCACTAGAGGTGTCTCTCCCATAAGATAAAAGCATGTTGGGTGAACAAATTACAGTCGGGCAATTGACAAATAGAGAGGGCATAACAATGCACATACATGGCATGATAAGTATAGTGAGATTTAATTGGGCATTACGACAAAGTACATAGACCGCCATCCAACCGCATCTATGCCTAAAAAGTCCACCTTCGAGGTTATCGTCCGAACCCCTTCCAGTATTAAGTTGCAAAGCAACGAGACAATTGCATTAAGTATGGTGCGTAATGTAATCAACAACTACATCCTCGGACATAGCGCCAATGTTTTATCCCTAGTGGCAACATCACAACACAACCTTAGAACTTTCTCGTCACTCGTCCTGGTGTCAATGCAGGCATGAACCCACTATCGAGCATAAATACTCCCTCTTGGAGTTAAAAGCAAAAACTTGGCCGAGTCTCTACTAGTAACGGAGAGCATGCAAGATCATAAACAACACATATGTAATAACTTGATAATTAACATAACATGGTATTCTCTATCCATCGGATCCCGACAAACACAACATAGAGTATTACGGATAGATGATCTTGATCATGTTAGGCAGCTCACAAGATCCAACAATGAAGCACAATGAGGAGAAGACAACCATCTAGCTACTGCTATGGACCCATAGTCCAGGGGTGAACTACTCACTCATCACTCCGGAGGCGACCATGGCGGTGTAGAGTCCTCCGGGAGATGAATCCCCTCTCCGGCAGGGTGCCGGAGGAGATCTCCGTAATCCCCCGAGATGGGATCGGCGGCGGCGGCGTCTCGCAAGGTTTTCCGTATCGTGGTTTTTCGCCTCAGGGGTTTTGCGACGGAGGCTTTAAGTAGGCGGAAGGGCGAGTCGGGGGCTAACGAGGGGCCCACACCACAGGCGGCGCGGCCCCCTTGGCCGCGCCGCCATGTGGTGTCGCCACCTCGTGGCCCCACTTCGTATGCTCTTCGGTCTTCCGGAAGGTTCGTGGCAAAATAGGCCCCCGGGTCTTCGTTTCGTCCAATTCCGAGAATATTTCGTTACTAGGATTTCGAAACCAAAAACAGCAGAAAACGAGAACCGGCACTTCGGCATCTTGTTAATAGGTTAGTTCCAGAAAATGCACGAATATGACATAAAGTGTGCATAAAACATGTAGGTATCATCAATAATATGGCATAGAACATAAGAAATTATCGATACGTCGGAGACGTATCAGCGGCAGTCGGGTCGTGGTGGTCTGGGACAACGTGCATGGCGGCGCCGCAACGGCGCGGTGGTGGCGTCTAGGTTCCTAATGGCCTAGATCTAGGCCCTGCGGGCTCCATATGTGCATGGGCGGTCGGCTGGTTCACACCATTGGCACCCCTAGAGTTGGTTGCAGTGGTGCGACGATGAGCAGGAGTGTAGCGGACGGGATGTCCTACATGTTACGGCGTGGTAGCGGGGATTTTACGGGCCTAAGTTGGGCTTGGCCAGGCCGATGGGCCTGGTGTGTCCCTGTTGTTGCGTCCGATCAACACCCGCCGATGGTGGTAGAGGGAGCCCTCCAGGCAGTTGTTATGTTGTCGCTCTCCGGTTCTAACCCTTCTACCTCCTCCGAATCGTAGGTCATACACTAGACCTCGCTACACGGGCGCGAGTTCGCGGATGCTGGGGTGACGACCCCATAAGGTGGACCGCACGGGCGGGTCAATGGTAGGCGACGTAGCAGTGGTGATGGCCTATCTTGGAGCCATGGGGGTGGTGAGGAGTCGGCGTCGGGGGCTCCTGGTGTTGGTGGCGTATCGGCATGGTCAGCACGCAGATCGCGTGGTAGAAGCTCAGCTCGGGGTTGCCTAGTAGTGTGAGGTGCAAGGTGTGGTGAGGGTTTTTTCGGGCGAACCTAGCGCTCCGGCGCCAACGATGACAACGTGTGCGGGTGTCATGACTCTCCTAAGGACGTCGTTGTGGCTACCCTCTCCGCATTCGAGCTCCGGGTGAAAACCCTAGAACCCTGTGGTCTTGGCGATGGCGGCGCTTGTTGCGTCGTTACCTCCTTAGGGGTGTTGTCATGGAGCTCAGGTCTCCTTAGTCTCTCGACGCCTTTGGTAGCAAGCTCGATGTTTCTTAGTTTTTTTTGTTTATCTTTGATAGGCTTGTGAGAGAAATTCCTCGTCACTATGTATCGGTTATTTCTGTTGGGACGTTTGGTTTTATTTATATAAAGCGAATGAAAGACTGTTTCCACAAGTTATTATATACTTCATCATGTCTCTTTTAATTTGAGTCAATAAGAAAGACCGGAGAGAGGAAATAGAAGCCTAGCGCCCTAGGAAAGGAGGGGAAATTTCGCAAAAAAAAAAAGGAAAGGAGGGGAAAAGCTCAAAGATCACTGCTCCGAAAATTGGCGGCACAATTCTTGGGGGATCCGCTCCACGTTTTCGAAATTTGAAAGCCGCGGCCGAAATTGGCGGCACAAGTTGTTGGATTCAAGTTCAACAAACCCTCCTTCCATTCCCCTCCTCTCAGCGGTCTTGTGCATTCCTTCTTCTGGCAAGAAAAATAGATCTAACCGGAGAGAACACCAAGAAAGAGGAAAGAAATGGCCGAGGTGAATTCGTACGAGGAGCTGCGCAGGAAGCAGGTGGAGGAGAACAAGCGGAAGCTGGAAGAGTTCGGCCTGCACCATCTCTCCGCCGCCGTCCGCGAGGCCAGCGCCAAGCCCAAGCCGGTGGTCTGTCAGATCGATGCCGCCCCCCACTCTTCCTTTTTTTCTGGGTCATCCTTTGTCTTCCCTTTGACTAGGACTTGTTTGGTTGGTCTCGCAGAAGCGGAAGGCCCCGCCGCGAGACATCGCCGATCTCGGCCCGCCCCGGCGTTCCGGCCGTATCGCCACCCTCCCGGAGCAGCCCGACTATCGCGACAATGTACGTGCTCCGCAACTAAGGATCCTGTTAGCCGATTACAAGTCAGATCTAATCATACGTTGTAACTGAGGGAGACCGGAAATCAACCCCCGCAAAGCGCACTCCATCCTAAAGATTCCATTTTATTTCGCTGCAAGAAGCTAATACACGAATAACTCTCAGGTAACGCTCGGCACCGTGAAGTCGCAGAAGCAAAAGGAAGTAAAACCTGATCATGCGTACGCCATTTCCAAGGCTGAAGAGCTACAAGATGAGCTAGGCTCCGATCACCCTACCTTTGTCAAGCCCATGACCCAGTCTCTCAGCCCGCTGGTAAGGAGAAACTTCCACTGATCTAATGTTACCATTCCCTCTAAGAGATGATTGATTCTTGGATGTTGATTGGTGGAATATGTGGCAGTACATCCCAGTGCAGTTCAGCATGGAGCATCTCCCGGACCGTGACACGAGACTTGCTTTGGTGGACGAGGAGGAGGAGGAGTTTCGCATCCTCTACCGTCCACACAGTAGCAGCTTCAATGCAGGGTGGAGAGATTTCGCCGAGGACCATGAGCTCGTTGATGGCGATTGTTTGGTGTTTCAGTTGGTCAAGAAGAAATTGTTCAAGGTGAGATTTTTTAGTTGGTCTTCATTGCTATGGAATTTCCGTGGATATCTTTTCTGCTTTTGAGATGACATGATATCATTCTAAAGAAATTCTGAAATTTGGTTGGGAGGCTATGGTGTATCATCCTCATGAAAATAATGATGTGAAGCCTCTGAACTTACACAGGAAAACTGGTCCTCGCATACACAGATAGGAAACTCTGTCTTATTAGTATTTACAACACAAAGAATGAGAACGGGCATGTTTCAATGCCGGTTTTACATGACATCTTGCAGGAAACAAATATATTTCACATGCCGGTTTTACATAACATTTGCAGGAAACAATACAGTTTCTCATCATCCATATTAAATTATTTACTTCAAAACAGATGTAGGAAAGGCTTGTAAGCTCTAGATATCAGTTTTCCTCTTGAGCCTGCCTTATATTTCCATACACCTTCCTGTACCTAGAGGATTCTTTTTTGTAAGGCCTTAGCGTGGTAAAACTTCATGTATGCTGCTAACTGTGCAACCTTTGTCACGTACAAAATTTGCAGGTCTACATATTCAGGGCAAGTTCCTACTATGATAGTGATAATAGTGATGATAGTGACAATTAATGAATCGTCTGTCAGGTACAGTGTTCTTGTCAATTGCCTGCGTTGGTTGAATATCTGATTTACAAAATCTATCCCCATGTGTTTTTGCTGTGTCATATTGGCCAAGTTCACCTAGCAGATACTGCTTACGAGTTATGAACACAATGAATTGTGTTTCCTGCATTGCATTTCGTTGTAGTATCTTACACATGAAAAATAACTGATCTTTCTCCCATTTCTCCTAGTGGTTTTTATTTCATCGTGTGATCAGCAAAATTTCATACTTATTGGCCATGTGGGTTCACAATTGGAGGATCACAATTTATGTATGAAAAGCTAATCTCCTTAGGACGGATGCTTCTTCGTGGCCAGAAATATGTTGCCATTTTATAGGAACATACTGAATCGTGGTTCTGATAGTTTTTTTTTTTTGGCAACAACATAGTTTCTTGGCCATCTGGGTTCTGCTCGTCTTGCCCTTCCAGAGACATCAGTGCTTGAACTGTCTGCTCAACTTTTCTGTATAAACTTGTAGTAGTTGGCATCGGATAAGATACTCATGTTCCTTGAATGCTTAGTTCCGTTTTGCAGACATTTACATGTTAAATATTTCTTTGTATCAACATGAGAGGTACACTCTTGGCTGATGTTGGAAAATTTAGTACATTACTAGCTTTCCATATCAGCTGAACTAGATTGTTTCTAGTGTTTTTTTGTTATTTAATACAAAGACTTATCTCTCTGCTTCTGCATCAAGAGAATGCACACAACAAGCTGTTTCTAGTGTGATCATAACGTATTATTGTGTTTTATCTGAGGGGAACCATGCTACTTCTCTGGTGCTTATTTGTTGATACTGCCATTTTCAGGTGGGATGGTGATTCAGATCTACCCTGAATTGGATCCCCAGCAAGTTGGCAGGTGGATAATGTTCTAAATATTCGCTTCGTAGTCTCCTAGTTTATGACTTCTCCTGAACTTCCACAGTTCAGAAATCTGCACTACCGTCAGGGAGTTAGTTTGTATGTATGGCAAATGCTGTATTCAGTAAACTTGTCATTTAACTGCAAGTCAGTCCTATAGCAACTGCTGACGTTTTGTAAATTTGGTTACGAAGCAGCAAGTGTGCAACCTGGCATGAGATGCCCACGATGATATCGCTTTGATGCGTTCGTTTGATGTCAGTCCATTCCGCTCTGCAATCATGCATCATCTGCGATATGTTTCTGTTTTCTTAGACCAAGATTGTTTCTGTTTTCTCAAGATTTGCTTCGTTTCTCTGATCATTGGTGCATGTGGGCCTTGTGGCCACTTCCAAATGGTGACACACGTCTCGGCAGCTTCAGCTTTCTGGCACCGGAAGTGTTCATCAACGAGTGTAGCTTGAACTGGTTCGAGTCAGACGTGGCCATGTGAGTCCTGAGGAATGGATGATGCACATGCTAGGAGAAGGTAACATGGGCGGCATGTAGACTGTGCACTAGACACATTAGGTGTACTAGTGCACTAGAGACCTAATTAGCACTGCTAATAACCATGGAAAAAACCTGACTTTTATTGCCACAAATATTAATCAGGCATACATCGCAGTTAAAGACAAGGATGTCTCGGGACTTATCATACTATGTCAAGGATATGAGATGAGGTGGTAGCAACTGCCCTCGTGCACATTTTAGTTTGCTAGTAATGATAGGCGAAATCGACTGGCCACACTTAGTATCTAGTAAGGTGGATGATTTTTTAGCGAGATCCAGTAGGGTAGTCAGCGAGAAAGCAGGGAGACATGTGCAAAAAGAAAAGAATTATTAGTGGGGCAGTCAAGATTTTCACGCAAGCTGGGTTTGAGGGACGAACAATGGCATTTGGTAAGTAAATAGGGGCAAGTGTAACACCGCCATAGATTCACTTCAGTAGTAAATATACCTGGTGTCAACACTGCAGGGAAAAAAAAATTCCATGGTCATAGGTGATGCAAATTAGATATCTAGTGCATAGTACACACAATGAAAGAAAAAAAATACATCGAATGGTCGCCTGAGACTGTTTGGAATTTTGGATGATGTTGATTGGGGGAAGGGGTCGACACTGGGACGACTGGGAAGGGGAGGGGGAGGGGGGAGAGAACATGATGTTTCTACATGTTGATGCTACACCCCGTGTGGGCATCCATTCTTTCATTGGCGATGCGCAAATGAAGAATCAAAGATCAGGATATATCTGAAAAGGGGTTAAGAGAAACTAACCCACATAACCAACCTTAATTCTTGGAGCACATATTGGGTGCAAATCCACGGGGAATCATGAGAATAAGGGTTGCAAAAACTATCCAATCTCATGGCTAGCCTATTTATATCAGGGACACCCATGGTTAGGTGTGAAATCTCTCTTAGCCATCTTCTTCGCCGTCTTCACTTGACTCTTAAGCTTGCACCTTCTTTTCCTTGAGTGCAAGATTATTACTCTTCTTGTTCAACTGTCAAGTGTCTGGCATATTCTAGACGGCTTTAAACCATATTTTAATCGGTGGCAAGCAAGGATAAAACATCATTTCAGGTGAGGGTGGCGTAGTCAATCCTTTCTTAGACATGGAAGACCGTGATTGGTTGGGTGTTGGAGGTTGCTTCAAGTAACTCGCCCACAACATAGGGATCCTCCACACTTTTTTTTTTGGTCTCCAAGCCCTTTTATCCCAATAACGATCTTATTGAGTCTTGAATACATATGTTGGGATGTCTTTTCATATTCCATGGTGAATAAGTTCATCTTACTACTTAACATCGGAGGTTTTGACCAGTAAATGCTTGAGTTTCCTTCATGGTTGACTTCGAGCTCATCCGAAATTTCTTTGGCGGTCTCACATAGAATGATTAAAGGGAAGATCTTAGGGTACATGACCCTTTCAAGCATGTTGACGGCTTGCGAATGGATTTGGTTGTCACTTTCTTCAACATATGTGAGGTTAGTTCCCAAAGTTGGAGGTGTACACTTTTAAGATGAGATATGATTGAAATTTTCCAATGAGCATATTATTGCCTTCTAACTCATAGTTGTCGGGCTGAGATTGTGAATATGCAAACTTGTGGATGGAGGTGGCAGTCAGTTGTGGGGAACACTTGAATAGTCAATGGCTTTTTCCACGACTCATTTTCGAGTTGCTCAAACTGTCAGTCACCCATCCGGGCTAGAAACTCCCCGGTGACTTTGCTTTTAGTAGCCTTATCAAGTTTGTTTCCCATCCTTACTCTTCATTCTTTAGGTGATAAATCATCAATAAATTTCTTGGTTCTGATCACCCATTGAAGGATCAAAGATGTCAACTAGAGATTTAGAGAGGATTAAAAATTAAGTAAAACCCAACTAGATGATAGAATCCTATAAGACAAATAAATAACTCTAGTTTTCCTTTTTCAACAAATAGTATATATTAATATCGTAAAGATACAAATTACACCCAGCCTCTGCAAAAACACATTGACCTATTGAAAATATGGATACACAAAACTAAAAAAAGAAGAAGAATTAAAATAAAAGAAAAGTCCCGCTATAGTGATTACTTTCTTGTAGTAGCAACACTAACACCACCAAGACAACACCAGAAGTTCAACCTCTCCAAACGCGACGCCTCTAAGAAGAAAATAGTGCACAAGTGCCGTCGTCGCCCGATCAAAGATCTTAGGTTTTCGCCCTGGAGAAAGTCCTCGGTCGCAAAACAATGCCTTCAACAACGTCATTGCCATGCACAATCAATTAAGGCCAGACCTTAGATTTTCATCCTGAGAGGTAAGACTTTAATTTCTCTTGTGCTGACGCCCCCATTTACGATGTTGATGCTCCAAGTCACAAATCACCAAGGCAATTCCTCGTCGCTATAAATATTGGAACCACCATAGCTAGTCCTTAGATCCCGACCTCAATGACTACCGACTTCACCATGAACGATAAAGCGTGTTCCATGATGGTAATAACCAACAAAGCTTCGCAACGCTCCTTCTGGAACCAAACGGACAGAGAAAAACACGGGTGCGCACAACCGAATCCCACCCAAATCCAACAATCTCCAAGCATAAATCGTCCAATGAAGTTCGTCGGCGAAGCCTTCCGAAACAAGCCACTACAGCCTGATCGATGGGGACTTGCATTGCATCCAACAAATCATCATCTTGGTGTGAGTTGGAACCCTAGGGCAACCACCTTTATTCAAAGATGTGCCAGTAGCCCCCATGCCACCTGCCGTCACCTTGTTGGATCTGCTGCTCCGATCCCCACCGGCGGAAGGCCAGCATCGCGGAAGAAGATGGCAGAATAGGGGTGGTCATCGATGGATCAGACCGAACCACGCAACGAGGAGAGAATGAGGAGTCAGCCAGCACCTATATGAAATCTAGAGCCCCTAGCCGACCCCAGCCGCCCGACCCGCCGGTCGTGCCGCGTGGACGACCTCCGCCACCACCCCAGCTAGGGGCACCGCCCTAGCCGTTGTTCGACGACGTGACGTCCTTCACTGCCCCAGCAGATTCGGCGACGATCTTCGGCAACCATCCGCCAGGGCGCCTTTGGTGTCTAGTCCCACCGCGGTAAGGGGAGCCGGCGACGGTGAGGTTTGTGGCGGCGGTGTGTGGGTTACGCCCTGGGCTAGGCGGCTGCTACTAGGCTCATCTCCCAACTCTAGTTTCCCTAATGTGATCCATTTTGATGGTGCACCTTTGAAGTTCGTTTTCCGGATACTTATACTTAATCTAAATACACTTACTATTCCAACAGATTGTATCATTGTGTCCGTCAATCGATTTGAATCACATGAAATTATTAAAAGATAAATGTGATCAAGCCAAATCTAAGGACAAGGAGTGACTCTAACTTTTTTTTATTGCAACTCCTTTGAAAATATTACCTGAGTGGTACTTCTTTCCCGTATTTTAAATACTCCGTACGGTAGCCAATAAGTTATTGGGCGTTCTCTGTGCATGTTAGACTGAACATGAAACAAAAACGCGTGTAAAACAATGAAATCTGCACGATGTGTTCCAAGATATTTACTCGTAGTACAACGTTGTCGACATGTATTACAGGCTGAGTGATTTCTCCTTCTAAACCAGCAACTGGGATGTATCTTTTATCTTCAATCAACAATAACTAGACCACCCGATGGGCCATATGCTACCGCCACCATATGTGAATCACTCGGGTTTATCGGATCTAGATATTGTCGATGGTACACCTATGAAGTATACCCACAATAGCCATGTTTCTTCGTCTGACTAGAACCTTCAAAGGTGCATATAGATAAGTATTTTGTAGAAAACCTTGGCCAGGTTCCCAATCAAGTTGCCTTCAATAGTTAGTTTGTATGGCACACATTCCATAGAGTCCAGCATCGGACCGTGAAGGTAAACTAAACTAGCCTACGAAAGGGGTTGAAGAGGCCTTGGGATAGCGCAAGAAAGTTACATACCCCTGTAGGGTTCCAATCATAATGTAGAAGTTCTCTAACTCCAGCCCACATGAGCCGGGCCATGAGGCACGAGAAGAAAATGTAATTACAATCTTCCAACTCATGGCAAAGGGAGCAGAGCCCATTGGAGGGCCCCTACTTCCTAGCAACCTGCTCGCCAAAGGGAAGTATGTCCCTGATGAGTTTACAAAGAAAGATCTTAATCTTTGGTGGTACACGACATGGGCGTACCTAGCGGGGGGCGGGGGGGGGGGAGGGGGGTGGCCCACCCAGAATTTCTGAATTCTTTTGGGTACCCTGAGGAAAAAGCCTAGTAAGCCCAATCTCAGTTCGTTCACAGCGAGAGATGAGGTCACGAACTCACGAACCACGAAACCAGTCACGACTTCGATTCAGGACCACTCACGCGATTCCCCGCTGCCCCGGCGCCGTCGCCGCTCGCCCCTCTCCCAGAACTCCTCGACGCTCTCTACCTCTCCGGCGGCCGCTGTCCGCCCAGCTGTCGTTGCCTAATCGACGGTACCTCGGAGGAGGGATCCTCACGAGGGGGAGAAGAAGTAGGGGCCATAGGGCAGAGTGCACACGGGACGGTGGTACGCGATTTACCCAGCTTCGGAACACCTGCTCGATGACAGGGCCTACTGCTGCTTGTCTGGAATTATCTGGGCGCTTTCGCGTTGTTCCAATGAGTTGTGGTTGTGCCTCTAGGGCTCCCGGGATCCGGCTTATAAAGGCGCACGGATCTAGGTTTTACATGGAGAGTCCTAGCCGGAATACAAGTTTGCCTAACTACGGAACTATGTCTTGCCGTGTACGTCAAGGATCCGCCTTCCTCCAAGAACATGCTGGATCCGGATACTTCATGGGCCGTCACGGATCCGGCCTCCTTCCTAGGTCGGTTAAGATCCGGCTTCCTGTTCCTGGGCTGGACTTCATCCTTCATGATCTACAGCAACTGGGCCGCCCGATGGGCCACATGCCTCATCACCAACTATGGGCCACCCGGGCTTGTCGGATCTAGGCCATGCCGTTGATATACCCACAAAGTATACCCACAACAGTAGCCCCCGAAGTTCTCCGAGATTCATCATTCCTCCGACTTCATTAGCTCGGATCCGAAGAGAATCTCGAAGAGCTTCAAAACTTTTACTTGTTTCCGGGTTCATCTGTCCGGAAAGCTTCTCGTCTTCGGAATTGGTAACACAACAGAGATTCCGCTTTCCCCGTGCACAACTTCCTTATTTCCCGCGCTAAATTTTCGAAGATGCGAATCTTTAGCCGGAAATTTCGGGAGCGCATGGTTAAGTTACCTCCACGTCACTTTACCGCATTTGACCTAAGACACGTGTCAACCATCCAACGGTGTGACCGTTCCGTTTCCACCGTTGGATCCGAATCCCGAATCTCCGCGCGTAGTCTATAAATACCCCGCGGCTCGGTAATTCTTCATTCTTTCACCGCACCTCACCACTTCATCTTCCTCCTCGCGCCGCGCCGCCCGATAGATCTCAACTCCGGCGATCCTTTCTCACGGGAGCTTCGCGCGCCGCCGTTCCAAGCCCCTCCTCGAACCGAAATCGCCACGGTTGATCGGGAAATCGACTCCGCCGCCGATTCGTGGTCATCGGAGGCTCGAAACCATCAGTTCTGCGACCTCTACCTCACCGGAGCTTCACCGGACCGCCGCGCCATTGATGGTACGTGCACCGGCCTCGTAGAAGAAGAAGTAGTTGTAGTGTAGATTTGCCGGTTACTCAACTTAGCTCGCATGGGTGCAGCCGGAAGTATGCCTCATGGTTCTCCTCACTGCACTGGTAGTTCTCCGAGTAGCCCGGATCCCAGTGCCGTGGAACCAATCTGCCCGGATCCCATTGCATATCTACCACCATATGTTTCCGACATTAGGCTTGCTCAACCATTCTCCGCCTCTTCCAGTACTTTACTAGGCCGGATACCAACAGCTCAAGAACTCGAAGAAGAGCTACAAGGCCAAGCTAGAATGGCAGCCAAGGTACAAGAAGCGGAAAACAAGAGGGCCTCCAAGGCCCGAAGTCGTGAAGGGGTGAGGGGTCAATGGTGGCCCTGCGAGACCAGAGACGCGGAGCTTAGAGAGCTCCAAAACGAGGGCATGATCTCCGAGCACTGGAGTTTCACGCGCGACTCCGTCGTCCCCAAACCCGACGCGGACGAACGAGTTATGACTAAGGCGTGGGTTGAGCGCGGCTTGTTGCTCCCTTGCTCGGAGTTTTTCCTCTCCGTCCTCGACACATATGGGCTCCAGCCCCACAACATCTGCCCCAACTCCTACCTCCTGCTCTCTAACTTCGCAACTCTTTGCGAGGGGCATCTTGGGATCCGACTAGATGTCAAATTATGGCAGTTCTTTTTCCGAGTGAAGAAGGAGACGAAGGACAAGGCCATGTTGAACTGCGGAAGTATGACATTCACGCTCCGCTCCGGCCGCATGTATCCGCCTCATGACTCCCACGAGTCCGTCCGGTACTGGAACGCCGGATGGTTCTACGTGAAGAATGCAACAGTTCCGAGTGTCCACGACGGACTCCCACCCTTCAGCAACAAGCCTCCGGAAGAGTTAGCGAGCTGGAGCTTCATCCCCACGCTTGCTCAAACGCCTATATTGGAGAAGGCCGCGCGGAGGATTTCCTGGTTAGTTCACGACGGGCTTACCGGAGCCCAGCTCACACTTAGCTGGTTTACCTGGAGAATCCAGCCTTTGCGCTACAACGCACGCCTGATGTGCGCTTACACTGGGGCGGATGATCTCCTCCGGGTCACTCGCCATGATCTTCCGGCTGATTCTCTCAAGAGGAGATTCAAGACGTTGGTGAAAATAGGTCGGGGCCAACCGGTCCCGGAACTGATCAAAGACATCAGCACACACGACAAATGTCCTCCGGTAAGCACTTATCCCTTCGCATCTCTTCAACTTCTCATATCTTCTAAGTGTTTTAACTTGTTTTGCTCACCCTCCTCGCAGGTCGATACTTTGGCGGAGGAGAACCTGCGCAACATATTCCGAGTCCCCGTTAGCGGTGAATCGGTGGAAGAGGATCCGGAGGACCCTGAGGAGGAAGAGGAGCAAGCGCCCCGAAAGGCTGCTCCTCGACCTTCAAAGCGTTCCCGCGCCAAAGTCTCCGACTCCCGGCCGGAGCCAGTAGCGAGGCTTCCGCCAAGAAACCCAAGGTGACCAAGCCGCCTCCGCTTGACTCCAAGAAGGCGGAGCGCGAGCGCCTCAAACTGCTAGCGACAGCAGGAAAACGCTCACGTCCCAATATTCCTGGCGCGACGTAAGTTTCCGAGTACCTTGCGTCTTCTGTTTTAGTAAACTTCGTTACTTATACATTTTTGTCTTGCTTGCTCGCAGAAATCCGAGTTCCGCCACTGATACGTCTCCGACGTATCGATAATTTCTTATGTTCCATGCCACATTATTGATGATATCTACATGTTTTATGCATACTTTATGTCATATTTATGCGTTTTCCGGAACTAACCTATTGACGAGATGCCGAAGGGCCGATTCTTCGTTTTACTGCTGTTTTTGGTTTCAGAAATCCTAGTAAGGAAATATTCTCGGAATCGGACGAAATCAACGCCCAGCATCCTATTTTTCCACGAAGCTTCCAGAACACCCGAGAGCTGCCAGAGGAGGGCCCTGTGGGCCCCAGACGATAGCCCGGCGCGGCCAGAGGGGGGCCGCGCCCCCCTGTTGTGTCGTCGCCTCGTCGACCTTCCGACTCCGCCTCTTCGCCTATATAAAGGTCCCTGACCTAAAACATCGATACGGAAAAGCCACGGTACGAGAAACCTTCCAGAGCCGCCGCCATCGCGAAGCCAAGATCCGGGGGACAGGAGTCTCGTTCGGCACGCCGCCGGGACGGGGAAGTGCCCCGGAAGGCATCTCCATCGACACCACCGCCATCTTCATCAACGCTGCTGTCTCCCATGAGGAGGGAGTAGTTCTCCATCGAGGCTAAGGGCTGTACCGGTAGCTATGTGGTTCATCTCTCTCCTATGTACTTCAATACAATGATCTCATGAGCTGCCTTACATGATTGAGATTCATATGAGTTTTGTATCACAATTCATCTATGTGTTACTCTAGTGATGTTATTAAAGTAGTTTATTCCTCCTGCACGGTGTAATGGTGACGAGTGTGTGCATCGTGTAGTACTTGGCGTAGGCTATGATTGTGATCTCTTGTAGATTATGAAGTTAACTATTGCTATGATAGTATTGATGTGATCTATTCCTCCTTTCATAGTGTGATGGTGACGAGTGTGCATGCTATGTTAGTACTTGGTTTGGTTATGTTGATCTGTCATGCACTCTAAGGTTATTTAAATATGAACATTGAATATTGTGGAGCTTGTTAACTCCGGCATTGAGGGTTCGTGTAATCCTACACAGTTAGTGGTGTTCATCATCCAACAAGAGGGTATAGAGTCTAGCATCTATCTATTTATTCTGTTATGTGATCAATGTTGAGAGTGTCCACTAGTGAAAGTATGATCCCTAGGCCTTGTTCCTAAATACTGCTATCGCTGTTTGTTTACTTGTTTTACAACATCTATACTTCTGCAATATTACCACCATCAACCACACACCAGTCCTGGGCAAAGCACTTTTCCAGTGCCGTTGCTACTTGCTCGCATTTATTCATACCACCTGTATTTCACTATCTCTTCGCCGAACTAGTGCACCTATTAGGTGTGTTGGGGACACAAGAGACTTCTTGCTTTGTGGTTGCGGGGTTGCATGAGAGGGATATCTTTGACCTCTTCCTCCCTGAGTTCGATAAACCTTGGGTGATCCACTTAAGGGAAACTTGCTGCTGTTCTACAAACCTCTGCTCTTGGAGGCCCAACACCGTATACAAGAATAGAAGCACCCGTAGACATCAAGCACTTTTCTGGTGCCGTTGCCGGGGAGGAAAGGTAAAAGGCATTCATACTCCGGTCCCAGGTAAAAGTACTTTTCTGGCGCCATTGTGTGAGTGTTCGAAGCTATTTCCTTTAGATCCTGCAATTGCATCTTTTTGTTTCTTGTTTACACTAGTTTGGCATAATGGACAACAATGAGCTTCTTATTCTATTTCCTGATTTAAGACATGGATGGTTTGATGCGAAAATTAAAAAACCCATGGAACATATTAGTATGAACACTTTGAATACCATTGTTGATAATGATATAGAAAGTTCTAAGCTTGGGGAAGCTGGTTTTCATGATCTTTTTAGTCCCCCAAGCATTGAGGAGAAAATTTTCTTTGATGATACTTTGCCTCCTATTTATGATGATTATAATGATAGTAGTCTTTTGGTGCCGCCTACTATGGAGAGTGAATTTTATTATGATTATGCTATGCCTCCTACACTTGATGAGAATAATAATGATAGCTACTTTGTTGAATTTGCTCCCACTACAACTAATAAAATTGATTATGCTTATGTGGAGAGTAATAATTTTATGCATGAGACTCATGATAAGAATGTTTCATTTGATAGTTATATTGTTGAGTTTGTTCATGATGCTACTGAAAGTTATTATGAGATAGGAAAATATGGTTGTAGAAATTTTCATGTTACTAAAACACCTCTCTTTTTGCTGAAAATTTTGAAGCTGCACTTGTTTTATCTTTCTATGCTTGTTGCATTATGCTTCATGAATTTGTTTATTTACAAGATTCCTATGCATAGGAAGCATGTTAGACTTAAATGTGTTTGGAATTTGCTTCTTGATGCTCTCTTTTGTTTCAACTCTTATTTCTTGCGAGTGCATCATTAAAACTGCTGAGCCCATCTTAATGGCTATAAAGAAAGCACTTCTTGGGAGATAACCCATGTGTTTATTTTACTACAGTATCTTTGTTTTATATTTGAGTCTTGGAAGTTGTTACTGCTGTAGCAACCTCTCCTTATCTTATTTTATTGCATTGTTGTGCCAAGTAAAGTCTTTGATATAAAGGTTGATACTAGATTTGGATTACTGCGCAGAAACAGATTTCTGTCTGTCATGAATCTGGGATGAATTCTCTGTAGGTAACTCAGAAAATTATGCCAATTTACGTGAGTGATCCTCAGATATGTACGCAACTTTCATTCAATTTGAGCATTTTCATTGAGCAAGTCTGGTTCCTCTTTAAAATTCGTCTTTACGGACTGTTCTGTTTTGACAGATTCTGCCTTTTATTTCGCATTACCTCTTTTGCTATGTGGGATGGATTTCTTTGTTCCATTAACTTCCAGTAGCTTTGAGAAATGTCCAGAAGTGTTAAGAATGATTGTGTCACCTCTGAACATGTGAGTTTCTGATTATGCACTAACCCTCTAATGAGTTTGTTTCGAGTTTGGTGTGAAGGAAGTTTTCAAGGGTCAAGAGAGGAGGATGATATACTATGATCAAGAAGAGTGAAGAGTCTAAGCTTGGGGATGCCCCCGTGGTTCATCCCTGGATATTTTAAGAAGACTCAAGCATCTAAGCTTGGGGATGCCCAAGGCATCCCCTTCTTCATCGACAAATTATCAGGTTTCTTCTCTTGAAACTATATTTTTATTCGGTCACATCTTATGTACTTTACTTGGAGCGTCTGTTTGTTTTTGTTTTTGTTTGAATAAAATATGATCCGTCATGCTTGTGTGGGAGAGAGACACGCTCCGCTGTTGCATATGGAGAAATATGTCCTTAGGCTTTACTCATAGTATTCATGGCGAAGGTTGAATCTTCTTCGTTAAATTGTTATATGGTTGGAATCGGGAAATGCTACATGTAGTAATTCTAAAATGTCTTGAATAATTTGATACTTGGCAATTGTTCTGCTCATGTTTAAGCTCTTGCATCATATACTTTGCACCCATTAATGAAGAAATACATAGAGCTTGCTAACATTTGGTTTGCATAATTGGTCTCTCTAAGGTCTAGATAATTTCTAGTAAAGAGTTTGAACAACAAGGAAGACGGTGTAGAGTCTTATAATGTTTACAATATGTCTTTTATGTGAGTTTTGCTGCACCGTTTCATCCTTGTGTTTGTTTCAAATAACCTTGCTAGCCTAAGCCTTTTATCGAGAGGGAATACTTCTCATGCATCCAAAATCCTTGAGCCAACCACTATGCCATTTGTGTCCACCATACCTACCTACTACATGGTATTTCTCCGCCATTCCAAAGTAAATTGCTTGAGTGCTATCTTTAAACAATTCAAAAGTTATTACCTCTTATTTGTGTCAATGTTTTATAGCTCATGAGGAAGTATGTGGTGTTTATCTTTCATTCTTGTTGGGCAACTTTCACCAATGGACTAGTGGCTTCATCCGCTTATCCAATAATTTTGCAAAAAGAGCTGGCAATGGGATTCCCAGTCCCAAATTAATTAACCTAAATGGACACTCCTCCATGGTATGTGATTGTTGGACGGCACCCGAAGGATTCGGTTAGCCATGGCTTGAGAAAGCAAAGGTGGGGAGGAGTGTCATCATAATAAAACTAAAATAAAAAGGCACTCCTTCATGGTATGAGATTGTTGGCAGGCACCGAAGGATTCGGTTAGCCATGGTTTGTGAAAGAAAGGTTGGAAGGAGTGCCACCCAAAAATAAAAATAATTCATGGGAGCCGCTCTTTGAAGGTTTGTCTGGCAAGGGGGTTAGAGTGCCCACTACCATTCGTTGACAACAACAAACACCTCTCAAAATTTTACTTTTATGCTCTCTTTATGTTTTCAAAACCAAAGCTCTAGCACAAATATAGCAATCAATGCTTCCCTCTGCGAAGGGCCTTTCTTTTACTTTTATGTTGAGTCAGTTCACCTATCTCTCTCCACCTCAAGAAGCAAACACTTGTGTGAACTGTGCATTGATTCCTACATACTTGCATATTGCACTTGTTATATTGCTTTGCATTGACAAACTATCATTGAGATATACATGTTACAAGTTGAAAGCAACCGCTGAAACTTCAAATCTTCCTTTGTGTTGCTTCAATTCCTTTACTTTGATTTATTGCTTTATGAGTTAACTCTTATGCAAGACTTATTGATGCTTGTCTTGAAAGTACTATTCATGAAAAGTCTTTGCTTTATGATTCATTTGTTTACTCATGTCATTTACCATTGTTTTGATCGTTGCATTCATTACATATGCTTACAATAGTATCATCAAGATTATGATGGCATGTCACTCCAGAAATTATCTTTGTTATCGTTTACCTGCTCGGGACGAGCAGAAACTAAGCTTGGGGATGCTGATATGTCTCCGACGTATCGATAATTTCTTATGTTCCATGCCACATTATTGATGATATCTACATGTTTTATGCATACTTTATGTCATATTTATGCGTTTTCCGGAACTAACCTATTGACGAGATGCCAAAGGGCCGATTCTCTGTTTTCTAGCTGTTTTTGGTTCCAGAAATCCTAGTAAGGAAATATTCTCGGAATCAGACGAAATCAACGCCCAGCATCCTATTTTTCCACGAAGCTTCCAGAACACCCGAGAGCTGCCAGAGGAGGGCCCTGTGGGCCCCAGACGATAGCCCGGCGCGGCCGAGGGGGGCCGCGCCCCCTGTTGTGTCGTCGCCTCGTCGACCTTCCGACTCCGCCTCTTCGCCTATATAAAGGTCCCTGACCTAAAACATCGATACGGAAAAGCCACGGTACGAGAAACCTTCCAGAGCCGCCGCCATCGTGAAGCCAAGATCTGGGGGACAGGAGTCTCCGTTCCGGCACGCCGCCGGGACGGGGAAGTGCCCCGGAAGGCATCTCCATCGACACCACCGCCATCTTCATCAACGCTGCTGTCTCCCATGAGGAGGGAGTAGTTCTCCATCGAGGCTAAGGGCTGTACCGGTAGCTATGTGGTTCATCTCTCCCCTATGTACTTCATCACAGTGATCTCATGAGCTTCCTTACATGATTGAGATTCATATGAGTTTTGTATCACAATTCATCTATGTGTTACTCTAGTGATGTTATTAAAGTAGTTTATTCCTCCTGCACGGTGTAATGGTGACAGTGTGTGCATCGTGTAGTACTTGGCGTAGGCTATGATTGTGATCTCTTGTAGATTATGAAGTTAACTATTGCTATGGTAGTATTGATGTGATCTATTCCTCCTTTCATAGTGTGATGGTGACAGTGTGCATGCTATGTTAGTACTTGGTTTGGTTATGTTGATCTGTCATGCACTCTAAGGTTATTTAAATATGAACATTGAATATTGTGGAGCTTGTTAACTCCGGCATTGAGGGTTCGTGTAATCCTACATAGTTAGTGGTGTTCATCATCCAACAAGAGGGTGTAGAGTCTAGCATCTATCTATTTTATTCTGTTATGTGATCAATGTTGAGAGTGTCCACTAGTGAAAGTATGATCCCTAGGCCTTGTTCCTAAATACTGCTATCGCTGCTTGTTTACTTGTTTTATCTGCATCTATACTTCTGCAATATTACCACCATCAACCACACACCAGTCCTGGGCAAAGCACTTTTACGGTGCCGTTGCTACTGCTCGCATTTATTCATACCACCTGTATTTCACTATCTCTTCGCCGAACTAGTGCACCTATTAGGTGTGTTGGGGACACAAGAGACTTCTTGCTTTGTGGTTGCGGGGTTGCATGAGAGGGATATCTTTGACCTCTTCCTCCCTGAGTTCGATAAACCTTGGGTGATCCACTTAAGGGAAACTTGCTGCTGTTCTACAAACCTCTGCTCTTGGAGGCCCAACACTGTCTACAAGAATAGAAGCACCCGTAGACATCAGCCACCGCACGGACCAACGTGCAAGAGCCTATCACTAAATATATGAAGAAATCCCCAGCCGTTGGTCCTGTCACTCCTACTCCGCCAGTTGCCCCTCAAGCTACTCCACAGCCGTATCCTCCTCCCGCGGACCAATCTCCAGCTCCTGATGCATCCACTCCACCGGAAATAATTCCGGTCAGTAGCGACAGAGCGGGCGGAGAAAGTTCTGACGGCAAGGGTCCTGCCCTTGATGAAGCTGAAGTACAAGGCCGCAGAGAAGCGGAGGCTACCTCCTCCGACAAAGCAGAAGCTAGCGCTGGTGACATGGTCCTGTTCCCCAAGAACTTTGGCGATCCGACTGATCTTACCTCTACACCCAAGGCCTATGCCACAAAGTTTTTCAACAAACTAACGGAGGCGGAAAAATGGGAGTTAGAGCAAGACCTGCTTAACTCGATGCTTAACAATGCCTGGGGCAAGCCGGATACCGAGACGTCGGAGATCCAGAATTTTAAGAAAGAAACCGGTCAGTTCTTGGACAAGCTTATCTGCAAACAAAAGGTAACTCCCCAGTAGCCCCCAAGTATTTAGGCGGAAACTATAGTAGTTAGCGTCTAGATACTTAGAAAAAAAAACTCCAACTGAAGAGAGATTAAAATGGCGTGGTAGCCCCCAAGCATCATGGCGGAAAAATTTCCGGCGGCGATGCTTCAGAAAGACTTAACCGAAAAACTTGTTGAGCTTACTCCGGCTCTTAACTGAACTTTCAGGAGCAGAAGGCTCTTCATTACGAGCTACACAAGAATATTGTGCTTCAGCGCCGTGTTACCATTAGCCAGGCGGAGAAGATCCAACGTGTCCAAGCGGAGAAGATCCAGCTGTCAGAAGCCCAAGGTTGGTTTCCGACACTCGCTTTCCTGTTGATTATCTTCCGCATCTCAAACCTGATGTTTTGACTAACGCTGAGCAGGTGCATCCTCATCCCTCGCGGCAGCTTCCTCCGAGCTGGAAACTCTGCGTGCCTCGCAGAAGAATCTTGAGGCAAAACTCGCAGAGGCGGAGCAGAAGCTTGCTGAGAAGAACTCGGAGCTTACTCGAAAGGCTGGTGAGTTCGAGCTAAAAAGACAAACTGACAGCGACATCATCCAGAAGCAGCAGAAAGAGCTTGGTGGTCTCCGCAAATATATGAAGACAGCAGAGAGCTGCTGGGACCTGCTCAATTCCGACGTCATGGGTATGTCCTCGAAACTCGTATGATAGTGCATATGTTGCGTTTAACTTGTTGTACTGATCAAAACTTGCGTCTTCCAGATCCACTCAGATATGATGAAGAACGTCGGAGCCAGTTCCCGCGCGATGACCTGCTGCAGCTGGCCGGGGAGGATTGCAAGGACCTAATCTCCGCCTCCAGGAAAATCTGCCACAACCTCAACATCAAAAAGAGCCGAACTTGCGATGTGCGCAAGCTCATTAAGAGGATGGACGTGCTTCCGGAGTTGGTGGTGGATCTGCAAGCCTCTTCGGCACGGGGCGCGGCTGCCATGTCCTTGGCTATGTGCTTGGCGCACAGCCCGATACTAAACCTTGACTATGTCACTGCTGGTGTTCCTCCGGACGCGGATGTTAATGCACTGCTAGATGCAGTTAGTGGTTATGATACACGCATTGCCCGGAGAATTCGCCACGATGAATTTTACGACAAGGTGGTTCTTCCTGCTGACGAGCCCCTCGAAGCTGAGCTTCTTAAGGAGCGCGAAGCGGAGTCCAGGCCTGCCCAATCCGGAAGCCAGTATACATGGACAAGCTCGAAGGACCAAGGTGGCGCTGCTTCTCCGACTGCAGCCGAAGCGGAAGAAGACGAAGATGTTTCTTCGCCCGCCAAAGACGCAGAGAAGGAAACTCCGGCTGACGCAGAAGAAGTTGATGCCAACGTGGAAACTTCTCCGGCTAAGGAGAAGTAAAAACTTAGTCCTGCGGAAAAAACAATGCACCATTTTGGCCCTGAGAGGGTTTGTAATATAACTTTAAATTCTTAAGTAGCTAGGGACGAAACAGTTATGCATGGGCGGAAACAATTTATCCTGCTATCCTTTAATATTATTTGCATGTTTCGTTTTGTTGGAAAGCAAGTGCTGATTTCTATGTTTTCCGGCTTGTTCGCTTGACCTTCCGCGAACCGGAAGACCTTTAGCCGGAAACGCTCGCCAGCGGCGACGAAGCCCAATGGCAATCCGTCAATAACCGCGGAAACAAGCCCCCAGCCAAGGTGCCGGAAATCGCTACTAGGAATCCACGAATTTGCAACAGAAAACATTTCCACCAGAAAACTTAAGCTTACGTCCTAAGAGACGATTTTTGAAAATCACAACTTTCATACACGCCTAGGCGGAAATATCCAGCTCTGCGGTTTTAGTCGGAAAACATACACGATCTAAAAATGAACAAGTAAAGGAGGTAAATGACTCATAGAGTGAACCAAAAGCTTTATTTCATTGATCATGTATAATATTGTTACAAAGTATGTAATTCTACGCTAAGTGTGGAAAGGACGTAGCTGTGCAATGTTCCAAGGACGTTCTGTTTCGTCTTAAATGTCATCCGGATCCTCCGGTTTGCGTTTCCGGTACCAATTGGCAGGTCTGTCCTTTAGCTCTCGGAAATCGACAAGGTAATACGATCCGTTGTGAAGCACTTTGCTAACGACGAAGGGTCCTTCCCATGGAGATTGCAACTTATGATCTTTCACCTGGCGAAGGCGGAGGACCAAGTCTCCGGCCATGAACGAGCGATTGCGAACTCGACGACTGTGGTAGCGTCGGAGCTTCTGCTGGTAAATGGTGGAACATTGGTCTGCTAAGTTCCGAGCTTCTTCGATCAGGTCCACAGATAGCTGTCTGGCCGCGTCAGCAGTTGCTTCATTATAGGCGGAGACTCGCGGCGAATCATGGATGATGTCGGAGGGGAGCACAGCTTCGGATCCATATACCAGGAAGAACGGAGTGAATCCTGTTGACCTGTTGTGGGTAGTTCGTAACTCCACAGGACGGAGTCTAACTCCTCAGCCCAAGCTCCAGCTGCGCGGCGCAACGGTTCTTCAAGGCGTGGTTTTATTCCGGATAAGAGGAGTCCATTGGCTCTTTCGACCTGACCATTGGACTGTGGATGAGCCACAGATGCCAGGTCTAGTCGGATCCCAACGTCATGGCAATAATCCTTCAATTCTCCTTGAGCGAAGTTCGTGCCATTATCTGTGATTATGCTGTGCGGGATGCCGAATCTCGTCACGAGGCTGCAGACGAATTTGAGTGTTGTAGCACCATCGGCTTTTCTCACTGGCTTTGCCTCGATCCATTTACTGAACTTATCAATTGCGACCAGGAGGTACTCAAAACCGCCAGGAGATGATTTCTTTAGCTTACCAACCATATCAAGCCCCCAGACCGCGAATGGCCAGGTGATAGGGATGGTCTTCAGCTCTTGGGCTGGAGCATTTGGTTGAGTAGCGTAGTACTGGCAACCTCGGCAGGTTTTTACCAACTTATCAGCATCTTCTTTAGCTGTGAGCCAGTAGAACCCAAGTCGAAAAGCTTTTGCAACGAGTGATCTGGGAGCGGCGTGATGCCCGCAGTCCCCTGCATGGATCTCTCTGAGTATCTCAATACCATCTTGGTTAGAGACGCATTTGAGAAATACCCCTGTTGCGCTTCGTTTATAGAGCTGTCCATCAACTATTGTGTAGGATCTTGCTCGTCTGATGATCTGTCGTGTGAGGACCTCGTCCTCTGGAAACTTCTGATCGATGAGGTAGTCCAGGAAAGGCTGCGTCCAGGCCGGAATGATAGCCATCACTTCTCTAGCTGGAGATACTGCCACATCTGGGTTTTTCGGGTTAGCGCCCTTCACCGAGGGTATCCGTAGATGCTCCAGGAAAATACCCGGCGGAATTGGTTTCCTGCCGGATCCGAGCTTGGATAGCATGTCTGCCGCTGCATTGTCGTCTCTCCTGACGTACTTGACTTCGTATCCGAGGAAGCACTTGGCGATCTCGTCAACTTCATCTCTGTAAGCCGCCATGACGGAGTTTCTGGCGTTCAAGGTTCCGGCTACTTGCTGTGCCACCAGGTCGGAATCTCCGCAGCAAATAATGTGCTTGATCCCTATCTCCTTAGCGATGCGCGATCCGTGTAGTAGAGCCTCGTATTCCGCCATGTTGTTTGTAGCTTCGAAGTGGATCTCGCGAACGTCTCGCAGTTCTTCTCCGGTAGGGGATTTCAGGGTGACTCCGGCTCCTGAGCCTTGATGCTGCTTGGATCCATCGAAGTGCATAACCCATTTCTCTGGTTCCGGCTCCAGATTTATATCCGGAGCTTCTGTCCAATCTGCAACAAAATCCGCCAAGATTTGGGACTTGACCGCAGTCCTGGCTTTGTAGTTGATGTCGAAGGCGGATAATTTAATGCCCCATTTTGCTGTGCGTCCTGTTGCGTCAGCGTTATTGAGAATCGTTGACAGCGGAGCTTTGCTCATGACTGTTACTGGATGCTCTTGGAAGTAGTGTCTCAGCTTCCTGCTACCCAGGAATACTCCATAGGCTAGCTTCTGAAAGTGAGGGTATCTTTGTTTGGATTCCGTCAGCACTTCGCTGATGCAATAGACTGGTCTTTGGACTCCATACTCGTGTCCTTCTTCCTGTCGCTCCACCACGATGACGAGGCTGATGACTGTTGGTAGCCGCTAGGTAAAGGAGCATAGGCTCTGACTCTCCTGGTGCTACTAGGATGGGTGGGGAGGTGAGTATTTCCTTCAACCCTTGAAGCGCTGCATCTGCTGCCTCGTCCCAGACAAATTTGTCTGTCTTCTTCAATAGCTTGTACAGGGGTAGCGCCTTCTCGCCAAGACGGCTAACGAACCTACTGATTGCTGCAACACAATGATGTCTACGGGAGCTTCTATTCTTGTAGACAGTGTTGGGCCTCCAAGAGCAGAGGTTTGTAGAACAGCAGCAAGTTTCCCTTAAGTGGATTACCCAAGGTTTATCGATCTCAGGGAGGAAGAGGTCAAAGATATCCCTCTCATGCAACCCCTGCAACCACAAAGCAAGAAGTCTCTTGTGTCCCCAACACACCTAATAGGTGCACTAGTTCGGCGAAGAGATAGTGAAATACAGGTGGTATAAATAAGTATGAGCAAGTGGCAACGGCACCGGAAAAAGTGCTTTGCCCAGGACGAGTAAACAAGCGGTAGTAATGCAGCAAGTAGTAACGCAAGTAAAACGAGTAAACAAGCGAGCGATAGCGATATTTAGGAACAAGGCCTAGGGATTACACTTTCACTAGTGGACACTCTCAACATTTATCACATAACAGAATAGATAAATGCATACTCTACACTCTTGTTGGATGATGAACACATTGCGTAGGATTACACGAACCCTCAATGCCGGAGTTAACAAGCTCCACAATAATGCTCATATTTTAGTAACCTTTAGTGTAAGATAGATCAAAAGACTAAACCAAGTACTAGCATAGCATGCACACTCGTCACCTTCATGCATATGTAGGAGGAATAGATCACATCAATATTATCATAGCAATAGTTAACTTCGCAATCTACAAGAGATCATGATCATAGCATAAACCAAGTACTAACACGGTGCACACACTGTCACCGTTACACACGTGCAGGAGGAATAGAACTACTTTAATAACATTGCTAGAGTAGCACGTAGATAAATTGTGATACAAACACATTGCAATCATAAAGAGATATAAATAAGCACCTCACTATGCCATTCAACAGTGAATAAGTATTCTGTGAAATATAGCCTAAGAGACCCACACGGTGCACACACTGTCACCTTTACACACGTGGGACAAGGAGTCTCCGGAGATCACATAGGTAAAACTCACTTGACTAGCATAATGACATCTAGATTACAAGCATCATCATATGAATCTCAATCATGTAAGGCAGCTCATGATATTATCTATTATATAATTAAAGTACAAGACAACCTACGGCGAAGATTAGCAAGGCATAATAAAGAACGGTGTAGGAACTACGGCGGCGATTTAGTTCCCCCACGTCTAGAAGAAGGAAGCAGCCCATCAGGATGGAAAAAATCAGAGAAAAAACAGCCCATCACGATGGAGAAAATGAGGAAAAAATACTCCTGCGCTCAATCTCCTTAGCCGCCCCGTCGAGCGCGGCGTGGACTAACCCTGCCGCCGCTCTTCCTTATCGCTATCCTCTCAGCGTTAATATTCTTCAAGCCGTGATCTGCTTCAATATTTGATCTAGAATCCATCAAAAATCGGTACGATCCATGATTAAAAGAAAGGTACGATCCAAATTCGCTCTTCCCCAAGTCATAGGTATCAATGTTCGATCTAGCTTTCGCGCAATCAGCACTGCAGATGAGGCAGCGGTCGGGAGTCCGCTTTTCTTGCCAGCAGCGCCCTAGATGCACCTAGATGTAGTAGTTTAATTAGATCTAATTCCCTTCATCTCTCATCAGCTCCTAAGATGTGGTCAGTACTATGTAGTCCAGCAGCTCGATCTATCCGATGATGGCTATTCCATGTCGGAGAAGGCCCCTGAGCGAGGAACTATCATCTGCTCACCCGCCAGGCAAGTAAGTTGGTCCTTCCTACTAATAATTATTTTTGCTTATAGTACAGTTTATCTCTAACACGAGCACAAAACGTTTGTGTTACCTGCACCACTTTCTCAAGATAGATTTGGTTTGGGAGTATATATCACATGAGTAAGGGCATGTACCAATGGGAGCGCTAAGCCATGGGCACTAGGATTGAATTCCCGGTCGACCAGCGGTTCAGCTTTCCAATCCTAGCATCTTAGTTTGCGTCGACGCAAAAGAAAGCGTCTAGCGCGCAAAAGAAAACGTCCAGCACTTGGTCTTCTGACTCCCGTACGAGGTGAATTGGTAGACAGTTTTGCGTTTGTTTTAGCGCCTCACGTTGAGAAGCCACTAGCGCTTAAATCACTTTCTAATTTAGTAACATCTTTTCTTGCCACAAGCGCCTGGATAAGCGGCCAGCAGTTTACATGCCCTAAGTAAACTGGCTACACAAATCTTTAATTCTGACAGCAAATATTATTATTACTTCAACAACTGAAGCACACTGTCGACCGCACGGGCATCCTCTGTAACGTGTTACACACTGGAGCTCTGCTCCATGCCAGCTCTCCGGTTTAAATATATCTTATATATGTAGTGTTACTTGGACATTAAATTTCAAGGATTACATGTTCTTTTGTGGATTTTATAGCACGGGTGGCCACGGAGGACAATCATGTAATTAAATGCTCCTACTATGCAAGCAATCTGATCGTCCAAGATCAAATCCTGGGTCGAGGTATGTCCTCTCTTTATTGCTTCATATGTCAAATTCCAGTACTAATATATTTTTGGGATAAATTGCACTATATGATCAAATTATTCATCTGTGACTATTGGTGCACAAAAAAATCAAATTCTTTCAATACTATAGAAAACAACTTTGGAATTTTTAACATTCATAATAAACATGGCGAGATTAAATCCTTGGTGGAGGTACAATAAGAAGAACCATGCAATGAAAAAATAGAAGACCTAATTGCCTACGTGTGAACTGTTGGTTTCATTTACTTTCGTGAAAGTCACTACCTTAAAAACCATGACCCATCAGATCTATTGGTTAGCTTAAGTGCCATGAATTTGTATCCACTAAATACTCAAAGTCAGCATCCGCATATCTTTATGCTGAAGTCAGTACGGGCTTAATCCTATTATAGTCAGATAAGAAACATTTTTAGTGCATAAGAGACATAAATTTTTGATAAGAATTTTTTTGTAGACTATTTATTACATATGTCCGCAAAAACAAACATATTATACTTACGCAAAAAATATTGTTGTATAATATATTCAGGCGGTATATTCTCAAGATGGATCTTAAGGGTTAAATTTTCTATAGGGTTCAAAGGAGTATTAGCTCCTGTGCCATCTACAGGATCAAACAAAGGTCACAATTAACTAATTATCATGCATTGTTTTCAGATTCAAGCAATAGTACGCTTTGTGTAGCAAACACATTTATTGCAAACATTCCCATAATGTATACTTTGTTTTTTCTCTTGCAAAGTTGAGACTATGAACTCAATCTGATACCTTCTTTTATGTCCTGCTTTTCTTTAGCAGGTTTCTTTAAGTATTGGTCCATTCATACTGTTTCTCAAAATATGTATCAACTTCAGAAGTATAAGGTGGGTACATAAGAATTATTCTAAATCCATCCAATATTAATCAGAATATTTTCACTTAGTAATTATACAAATACTTAATCCTTGATTAAATATCTTTGTTTCTATTTATATGCCTTCTTAGAAATACCAGACTAAGCACATACTGGTCTTCATGTGGACAGCCTTTCTAATATTTTGATTCCTACACCCGTTTTCTAAATGGAGTGATTATCATGGAAGTGATTCCTCACAACCTATTATTTTATTTTACCCCCATCACCCAAACTGCAGGTTGGAATTCTGTTTTGACGATTTTTACATCAAAGAAAGAACTCGATACAGGAGAGCTCTTTTCCAGTTTTTGCATCTTGCATTGTTAATATACTTCTAATTCATACTTTACGCTTACGATGATTTGACAGCAGACCATGACTATGTTAGTTTGGAAAAACTACCTAGAATTTTTCTGCATTTCTCTTCCTCAAATAAGGTACGTTACAATTTACCTTTTTAGGGAAAAAAGGATAAAAAAAATTATGTACATGTTATTGGTTCTATGGATATCAGCATCGAGAAAGGAAGAAAGAAGATATCACTCCTTGACACTTGGGGCTACATAGATGGGAACAAATTAATTTTATCTTGTAGGCATGGCTAATAATAAATTGGATACTACTATGTAAGGCATTGTCTTTAATAATAAATAGACAATGGCTATTTTTCGGAAGTATACAGTAAAACATTGCATCTATGTTTTTTTTTATCATTTTTCTTTTCAAAATTCCATGAATCATAAAATTCACAAACATGACAAATCTTATATGTGTCATTATATAAATTGTATATGCATCATTACATAAATTGTATTATTATTAGAGTTACACAGTGATTCGGAATGACAATACACACATATAGTACTTGGAGGTAGATATTTCTTGCATGCTTTGTGACATTAGATTTACAAAACAGTAAATAAATAGAAAATACAAGGAAGTACCTATAATACTTGGAGCCCGTACATGCAGTGGCAATTTTATACGGGAGATTTATTAATCCGAAGCTACCCAAGAGCCGATATTTCTCAACAATCCACAGTACACATGCACAAGAAATAGAAGGAAGCAAGATAAATGTAGGAAAGCTACGGGCACCACGTAAAATGACACGAGAGTTGACAACAATGTTCAACTTTCAGATTTTAACCTATTTAGAATCAGATTCAAAGTTATGTTTTTGTATTAAACTGGATTGCTAAGACATCTGCTCATTTGTATATATACATTAAGATGCATGTCACTTCCAAGTCCAAACTGGTACATACATAATTTATTCCAAAATAAAATTAATCTGTTTCCACGTAACAAATATAAGAGAACAGTCTATATGTTTGCACGGGAAAAAAATCATGGAAAAAACATCACCTGTCTCTATAAAACACACACAAAATCCGTACACTTGCGGGAAATATAAAAAAATAAAAATAAAAGGTGTATTGTTTTGGTCGAGGTGGAGATTAGCATATAGGTTGTATTCAGAACAAATATAGTCCAAATTATAAATCAAAAATCTTAGTTGGACTACAGTTTTCTTTATATAAAACTCAAAATAAGAATAATTATATGCATTCCATATAGAGTACACATGTAGTTTAATTTGGAAATGCATTTATGTGGAAACATGTAGTTGGATTGATCTATGAAATGCAACAAAAACATTAAAAATATAATAAAATTTAATCTACAATAATAATAAATTCACAAGAAAGAATATTTTCTATGTCATTGATATTTTTACAATAGTTTATAATATTATTAAATGTACTTAACAGTACAACAAATTGTGCATTGAAGTCTTATGTCAAAATCACATTCGGCATCTATAATGGCAAAGACATCTAGCCGCGATTGCGCGGGACAGGCAAATCTTTACACTATACCAATTTGACCTTCACCATTAGTTGTAAGATGTTATTAAACACTTATTACAACTTGAATCAAAGAATACAAATCAAATCAAATTCAAACTCCAATTGTGATCACGTAGAATAATGGTCAAATCTGCCATTTACATTCTGGTCACTACTTTGAGCCCTTGGATTACAAGTTTTTCAAACTAAACTTTCCCAATTCTTTGCACCTCATCCAAGAGCACATCAAGGTGAACAACTTTTGTAAAGACCACCATACCAAAATCATCTTGGATCAAAAACTATGCTCATGCAAAGTTGAGACTTTTTAACATTGTTAACAATCTCACTTTGTGCAAATTTGCATTTCCTTTTATTTTTAAAATTCCACCACCACTTGTGTTTGTCTCTGGTCATTTGCAACTCATCCAAATGAACCATTCTCAAATTTTGGAACCACATGAGCTAAACAAAATTTGGCAAGAATTTGAATTGGGCAAATAGGAGCAAATCCAAAACACTATTTTGAATAGTAATTGGCCTAACCCTAAATGCCCACTTGAGCTCCACTGGTTCCCTTGTCCCGTCTCTCTCTCTTAACCAACATAGCAATCCTAGGAGAAACGCTAGCCTGCATGGACATGGCCATGCCGGCCATGTGCCACATGTCGAGCTCCCCCTCTCTCCCTTCTTCCTCAGCCACGGCCCTGGTGCCCATCAGCTCCACCTCGACCTCCTACTTCAGCCTATGCAAGCTCTGGTCGGAGAGGATGCCGAAGCTCGCCGGAAAACGCGCGTCCAGAACGGCGACGCCATGCTGATGACATCGCACACGTGCACGCCGCGGACGCCGCTGGACACGCGTCGCCTCGCCACCCTGCGCCTTGCCTGGACCACCGCTCGACGAGTTGAGCATCGCCGCACACGCACGACACCGCCAGACATGGAGACGACCGCGACCCGTGACCGCCGCCGCCGGTGACGGAGGAGAAACACCACCGCGAACACCGCCAGACACGGAAACATTCCGACAAGGTTGGGCACCGCCTGGGCTAGCTAGCGCCACCTATCGAACCACCGTGACGTCGTGAACACTGCCGCGCCCTCGCCTAGCTCGCTAGACCGCCGGAGACGCCGCGCCCTTGTCGAGTTCGCCGCAGCACCACAGGCACTCGCGCGCCTATAAAAGGAGCCCTCCTCTCTTCGAATTCGACACACCACCGCTCCTCCCTCTCACCACTGATCAGTTCTAGCCACTCCCTCCTCCACATTGGCCACTCCCTCGCCGGAATTTGAAGCTCGGTGCCGCGGAGGTGCTGAGCAGAGCGCCGTCGATCCAGGCCACCGTTGGAGCCGCCGCTGCTTCCATCTGCTTCCCCGTCATCGACAACCTCTCCGCCGCTCGTCGCCGATCATCGCCGCGCCGCCGGTGAGCCTCCCACCCCCTAGCCTCGCCGCGCCAGTGGAAGGTGCTCGCCGTGATATTATTGTATTGAAGTACATAGGAGAGAGATGAACCACATAGCTACCGGTACAGCCCCGAGCCTCGATTGAGAACTACTCCCCCCCCATGGGAGCAGCAGCGGTGATGAAGATGGCGGTGGAGATGGCAGCGGTGTCGATGGAGAAGCCTTCCGGGGGCACTTCCCCGCTCCGGCAGGGTGCCGGAACAGAGACTCCTGTCCCAAAGATCTTGGCTTCGCGATGGCGGCGGCTCTGGAAGGTTTTCCGTATCGTCGTTTTTCGTCTCAGGGTTTTCGCGATGGAGGCTTTATATAGGCGAAGAGGCGGCGCAGGAGGGTCGAAGGGGTGGCCACACCATAGGCTGGCGCGGCCGGGGCCCGTGCCGCGCCACCCTATCATCCGGGGGCCCGCGTGCCCCCTCCGGTCCTTCCCGGTGTTCGGATGCTTCCGGTGAAAATAGGAACCCGGGTCTTGATTTCGTCCAATTCCGAGAATATTTCGTTACTAGGATTTCGAAACCAAAAACAGCAGAAAACGAGAACCGGCACTTCGGCATCTTGTTAATAGGTTAGTTCCAGAAAATGCACGAATATGACATAAAGTGTGCATAAAACATGTAGGTATCATCAATAATATGGCATGGAACATAAGAAATTATCGATACGTCGGAGACGTATCACACAACCAGTTAGTCGTTGCACATCTTTGAGACAAGTTGGCCTTCTGATGCACAAGATTGCCTTGATTTTCTCCGGGTTAACTTCAATGCCCCTATTAGAGACGATGAAGCCAAGGAGTTTTCCGGCTGGAACGCCAAAGACGCACTTCAGCGGATTTGACATCATCTTGTACGGTCGGAGATTCTCAAAGGTTTCTGTAAGGTCGCTGATCAAGTCGGATCCTTTCCGGGTCATGACCGCGATGTCGTCGACGTATGCGTGCACGTTCCGGCCAATTTGGTCCTTCAAGCACCGCTGCATCGTACGCTGGTAGGTGGCACTCCGCATTTTTCAAGCCAAAGGGCATAGTAACATAGCAAGTAAGTGCCAAATGGGGTGATGAACGAAGTCGCCTTTTGGTCGAACTTTTTCATCCGGATCCGATGATACCCGGAATATGCGTCAAGAAAACACGAAGTTCCGCCCTCGCCGTCGAATCAATGACTTGGTCAATGCGCGGCAGGGGAAACGGATCCTTCGGGCAATGCTTGTTCAAGCCGGAGTAATCGATGCACATTCTTAGTATTTCAGAATTCTTTTTGGGTACAAGGACGGGGTTTGCGACCCAATCACAGTATGGATAACTTATATTACAAAACCTGCCTCTAGTAACTTTGCTAATTCCATTCCTATGGCGCGGCGCTTCTTATCTCAAAAGCGTCGCATAGCTTGCTTCACCGGTTTAGCCCCCGGGTTTATGTTGAGGTAGTGCTCGGCGAGTTCCCTAGGTACTCCGGACATGTCAGAAGGTTGCCATGCGAAGATATCCATGTTAGCGCGGAGGAACTCGACGAGCGCGTCTTCCTATTTGGGGTCCATGTTGGCTCCGACCGAGACCTGCTTGGTAGCGTCATCTTCCTTGAAGTTGACTTTTTTGGTCTCTATCGCGGCCTTGAAGGAGTTTTTCTGTTCGGAGATCTGCTTCTTGGTGGTCTGCATTTCAGTCGGATCCACCGTGGCTCTGTAGCCTTTCATCTCTTCTCCAGATATCACAGACTCTGCGAAGGCGGCTTCGCCCAACTCGCACTCATGAGCCTTTTTGTAGTCTCCGGATACGGTAATCATACCATTTGGACCCGGAATCTTGATCTTGTTGTAAATGTAGCATGCTCTTGCGTGGAACTTGTGGTAGGTGGGCCTGCCAAAGATGACGTGGTAGGAACTCTTGAAGGGCACGACCTCAAACGTGATCATCTCTTCGCGGAAATTATTAATGTCGCCGAAGGCCACGGGAAGTCTGATGCTGCCAAGGGAATTCGCCTTTTTACCCGGAACCACACCATGAAATTCAGTGGTGCTATATTTAAGCTGCTCCTTGGTAAGGTTCATCCGCTCCGCAGTCTCCGAGTACATGATGTTCAAGCTGGCTCCGCCATCCATGAGGCACTTGGAGAAGTCATACCCGTCAATGCGGGGACTTACAACCAAGGCGTAGCGGCACGATGGTAGGGTGATCCTGCCTATCAAATGTGCACGGGACTTCCGACCACCTGACATACTGCGGCACAGCCGTAACTGTGGCGTTCAGGATCCGGAAAGCTGACTTGGTGGCGCGGACTGTTGGGGTTCCGAGGAAAGTGTGGTACGCGCCCACACTCTTTTTCTCGAAGGGGTTGGATTTACCTGCGGAACCTACTTTGGGATCCGGCGAGTTATCATCCTCGTCCATTGCCTCGGAACTGTCCTCCTCCTTGTCCTTGTTCTTGCCCTTGCTTCCTTTGCCGCGTGGGCGGTGTTTCTGGGCTCGCTTGTATCCTGCTTCTGGGTCGTTTTTCAGATCATTGACCCACTTGCGGCTGCGGTTAGTGTGAGTGGACTTCCCCGTAGCCGGATCCAAGTGGGCCGGGCAGGGCATGTCTCTCGTACTCCTCGTATGTTTGGGGAGCGCGGGTTCCGGCGGCGGTGACCTCGTCACTTCGCCGTCGGCCCCCGCCGGCTCCGCCTCCGCGGCCGCGGCCTCTTCCGCCTCCTTGACCTCCGCGTTGGAAAGCCATGGCGACCATCTCGGATCCGCCACTCTTCCGGTCATCGGTGGATTTTTCCGCTTGGTGCCGTCGGTGTTACCGTTATCACGGTTCTTCTTTTGCCGATGCGGGGAATTGCTCGTGGTCGCTAGATCTCCGCCCTCGCGTCGTCATCGGCGGCAGTATGATCGCTGGCGATGGTGATCATGTCATCCAACGTCAGTTTGTTTGCATTGACCAAGCAGGTTAGCTTGTGTCGCAGCAATCCTCCTCGCTGCAAGCCACCAATGAAGGCGTGCATTGTTGTGCGGTTGTCGACGTTCTCGCACTCGTTTCTTCATGCCAACCATCGGGTGAGGAAGTTCCTTGATGTTTCACCCTTCTTCTGGATACACGCCTGTAAGTCGCTTGTTGTGGCAGGTCTTTTGTAGGTGCCCCTGAAGTGCTTTTCGAAGGCGGTCTTCAGGTCGAACTAGCAAAAGACGAAATTCTTCTCGAGGTCGCTGATGCGTGCAGTTGACACACGTCCGTTGGGAACCCCAAGAGGAAGGTGTGATGCGTACAGCGGCAAGTTTTCCCTCAGAAAGAAACCAAGGTTTATCGAACCAGTAGGAGCCAAGAAGCACGTTGAAGGTTGATGGCGGCGGAGTGTAGTGCGGCGCAACGCCAGGGATTCCGGCGCCAACGTGGAACCTGCACAACACAATCACGTAACTTTGCCCCAACGTAACGGTGAGGTTGTCAATCTCACCGGCTTGTCGTAAACAAAGGATTAGATGTATTGTGTGGAAGATGATGATTGTTTGTGAAGAACAAGTAAAGAACAATTGCGATAGATTGTATTTTAGATGTAAAGAATAGGACCGGGGTCCACAGTTCACTAGTGGTGTCTCTCCCATAAGATAAGCAGATGTTGGGTGAACAAATTACAGTTGGGCAATTGACAAATAAAGAAGGCATAACAATGCACATACATATATCATGATGACATAGTATCAACTTGGCCAGAGCCTCTACTAGCAACGGAGAGCATGCAAGAACATAAATAACATATATGATAGATTGATAATCAACTTGACATAGTATTCAATATTCATCGGATCCCAACAAACACAACATGTAGAATTACAAATAGATGATCTTGATCATGATAGGCAGCTCACAAGATCTAACATGATAGCACAATGAGGAGAAGACAACCATCTAGCTACCGCTATGGACCCATAGTCCAGGGGTGGACTACTCACACATCGATCCGGAGGCGATCATGGCGATGAAGAGACCTCCGGGAGATGATTCCCCTCTCCGGCAGGGTGCCGGAGCGATCTCCTGAATCCCCCGAGATGGGATTGGCGGCGGCGGCGTCTCTGGAAGGTTTTCCGTATCGTGGCTCTCGGTACTGGGGGTTTCGCGACGAAGACTTTAAGTAGGCGGAAGGGCAGGTCAAGGGGCATCACGAGGGGCCCACACAACAGGCCGGCGCGGCCAGGGCTTGGGCCGCGCCGCCCTGGTGTGTCTCCACCTCGTGGCCCCACTTCGTTTCCTCTTCGGACTTCTGGAAGCTTCGTGCAAAAATAGGACCCTGGGCGTTGATTTCGTCCAATTCCGAGAATATTTCCTTACTAGGATTTCTGAAACCAAAAAAAGCAAAAAATAGCAACTGACTCTTCGGCATCTCGTCAATAGGTTAGTGCCGGAAAATGCATAATAATGACATATAATGTGTATAAAACATGTGAGTATCATCATAAAAGTAGCATGGAACATAAGAAATTATAGATACGTTTGAGACGTATCAAGCATCCCCAAGCTTAGTTCCTACTCGCCCTCGAGTAGGTAAACGATAACAAAGATAATTTCTGAAGTGACATGCTATCATAATCTTGATCATACTATTGTAAAGCATATGAGATGAATGCAGCGATTCGAAGCAATGATGAAGATAATGAGTAAACAAATGAATCATATAGCAAAGACTTTTCATGAATAATACTTTCAAGACAAGCATCAATAAGACTTGCATAAGAGTTACTCATAAAGCAATAAATTCTAAGTAAAGGCATTGAAGCAACATAAAGGAAGATATAAGTTTCAGCGGTTGCTTTCAACTTCAACATATATATCTCATGGATAATTGTCAACACAAAGCAATATAACAAGTGCAATAAGTAAACATGTAAGAATCAATGCACACAGTTGACACAAGTGTTTGCTTCTGAGATAGAAAGAATATGCAAACTGACTCAACAATAAAGTAGAAGATAGGCCCTTCGTAGAGGGAAGCATTGATTACTATATTTGTGCTAGAGCTTTTCATTTTGAAAACAAGAAACAATTTTGTCAACGGTAGTAATAAAGCATATGTGTTATGTATAAGACATCTTATAAGTTGCAAGCCTCATGCATAGTATACTAATAGTGCTTGCACCTTGTCCTAATTAGCTTGGATTAACATGGATTATCATTGCATAGCATATGTTTCAACCAAGTGTCACAAAGGGGTACCTCTATGCCGCCTCGTACAAAGGTCTAAGGAGAAAGCTCGCATTGGATTTCTCGCTTTTGATTATTCTCAACTTAGACATCCATACCGGGACAACATAGACAACAGATAATGGACTCCTCTTTAATGCATAAGCATTCAACAACAATTAATATTCTCATAAGAGATTGAGGATTGATGTCCAAACTGAAACTTCCACCATGGATCATGGCTTTAGTTAGCGGCCCAATGTTCTTCTCTAACAGTATGCATACTCAAACCATATGATCATGAAAATCTCCCTTACTTCAGACAAGACGAACATGCATAGAAACTCACATGATATTCAACAAAGGTAAAAGAGTTGATGGCGTCCCCAGAAACATGGTTACCGCTCAACAAGCAACTTACTAAGAAATAAGACACATAAGTACATATTCTTCACCACAATAGTTTTTAAGGCTATTTGTCCCATGAGCTATATATTGCAAAGGCAAAGAATATAAATTTTAAAGGTAGCACTCAAGTAATGTACTTTGGAATGGCGGAGAAATACCATGTAGTAGGTAGGTATGGTGGACACAAATGGCATGGTTATTGGCTCAAGGATTTGGATGCACGAGAAGAATTCCTCTCAATACAAGGCTAGGCTAGCAAGGTTGTTTGAAGCAAACTCAAGTATAAAAGGTGCAGCAAAGCTCACATATGAACATATTGTAACTATTATAAGACTTTACATTGTCTCCTTGTTGTTCAAACACCTCAACCGTAAAATATCTAGACTCTAGAGATCAATCATGCAAACCAAATTTTAACAAGCTCTATGTAGTTATTCATTAATGGGTACAAGGTACATGATGCAAGAGCTTAAACATGATCTATATGAGCATAACAATTGCCAAGTATCAAATTATTCAAGACATTATACCATTTACCACATGCGGCATTTTCCGTTTCCAACCATATAACAATGAATGAAATAGTCCAACTTTCGCAATGAACATTAAAGATAAAGCTAAGAACACATGTGTTCATACGAAACAACGGAGCGTGTCTCTCTCCCAAACAAAGAATGCTAGGATCCGATTTTATTCAAACAAAAACAAAAACAAAAACAAAAACAAACAGGCGCTCCAAGTAAAGCACATAAGATGTGACGGAATAAAAATATAGTTTCACTAGAGGAACCTGATAGGTTGTCGATGAAGAAGGGATGCCTTGGGCATCCCCAAGCTTAGACGCTTGAGTCTTCTTAAAATATGCAGGGATGAACCACGGGGGCATGCCCAAGCTTTGACTTTTCACTCTTCTTGATCATATTGTATCATCCTCCTCTCTTGACCCTTGAAAACTTCCTCCACACCAAACTCGAAACAAACTCATTAGAGGGTCAGTGCATAATTCATATATTCAGAGGTGACATAATCATTCTTAACACTTCTGGACATTGCACAAAGCTACTTAAAGTTAATGGAACAACGAAATCCATCAAACATAGCAAAACAGGCAATGCGAAATAAAAGGCAGAATCTGTCAAAACAGAACAGTCCGTAAAGATGAATTTTAAAGAGGCACCAGACTTGCTCAGATGAAAATGCCCAAATTTAATGAAAGTTGCGTACATATCTGAGGATCACACACGTAAATTGGCAGATTTTTCTAAATTTTCTACTGGGACTACTGCTCAAATTCGTGACAGCAAGAAATCTGCTCTCGCTAAAGCAATCCAAATCTAGTATTGGCTTTACTATCAAAGACTTTACTTGGCACAACAATGCAATAAAATAAAGATAAGGAGAGGTTGCTACAAGTAATAACGACCTTCCAAGACTCAAATATAAAACAAAGTGCAGAAGTAAAATAATGGGTTGTCTCCTATAAGCGCTTTTCTTTAACGCCTTTCAGCTAGGCGCAGAAAGTGTGAATCAAGTATTATCAAGAGATGAAGCATCAACATCATAATTTGTTCTAATAATTGAGTCATAAGGTAACTTCATTCTCTTTCTAGGGAAGTGTTCCATACCTTTCTTGAGAGGAAATTGATATTTAATATTACCTTCCTTCATATCAATGGTACCACCAACAGTTCGAAGAAAAGGTCTTCCCAATATAATGGGACAAGATGCATTGCATTCAATATCCAAGACAACAAAATCAACGGGGACAAGGTTATTGTTAACCATAATACGAACATTATCAATTCTCCCCAAAGGTTTCTTTATAGCATTATCAGCAAGATTAACATCCAAATAACAATTCTTCAATGGTGGCAAGTCAAGCATATCATAGATTTTCTTAGGCATAACAGAAATACTTGCACTAAGATCACATAAAGCATTACAATCAAAATCATTGACCCTCATCTTAATGATGGGATCCCAACCATCTTCTAATTTCCTAGGAATAGAAGTTTCAAGTTTTAGTTTCTCCTCTCTAGCTTTTATGAGAGCATTTGTAATATGTTTTGTAAAGGCCAAATTTATAGCACTAGCATTGGGACTTTTAGCAAGTTTTTGTAAGAACTTTATAACTTCGGAGATGTGACAATCATCAAAATCTAAACCATTGTGATCTACAAGCAATGGAATCATTGTCCCCAATATTTTGAAAAATTTCAGCAGTTTTATCAATTTCAGCAGTTTTAGCAGTTTCAGGCAATTTTGCACGCTTTGCACTAGGAGTAGAAACATTGCCAACACCAATTATTTTACCATTGATAGTAGGAGGTGAGCAACATGTGAAGCATTATCATTACTAGTGGTGGTACTAGTCCAAACTTTAGCTACATTATTCTCTTTAGCTAGTTTTTCGTTTTCTTCTCTTTCCCACCTAGCATGCAATTCAGCCATCAATCTAATATTCTCATTAATTCGAACTTGGATGGCATTTGCTGTAGTAGCAATTTTATTATCAATATCCTTATTAGGCATAACTTTCAATTTTAAAAGATCAACATCGTAGGCAAGTCTATCAACCTTAGAAGCAAGAATATCAATTTTATCGAGCTTTTCCTCAACAGATTTGTTAAAAGCAGTTTGTGTACTAATAAATTCTTTAAGCATGGCTTCAAGACCAGGGAGTACACTCCTATTATTGTTGTAAGAATTCCCATAAGAATTACCATAACTATTACCATTAGCAGAAGGATATGGCCTATAGTTGTTACTAGAGTTGTTCCTACAAGCATTGTTGTTGAAATTATTATTTTTAATGAAGTTCACATCAACATGTTCTTCTTGGGCAACCAATGAAGCTAAAGGAACATTATTAGGATCAACATTAGATCTACCATTCACAAGCATAGACATAATAGCATCAATCTTATCACTCAAGGAGGAGGTTTCTTCAACAGAATTTACCTTCTTACCTTGTGGAGCTCTTTCCGTGTGCCATTCCGAGTAATTTATCATCATATCATCAAGAAGATTTGTTTCCGCCCCCAAAGTGATGGACATAAAGGTACATCCAGGAGCTGAATCCAATAGGTTCCGCGAAGAAAAATTAAGTCCTGCATAAAAGGTTTGGATGATCATCCAAGTAGTCAGTCCATGGGTAGGGCAATTCTTCACCAAAAATTTCATTCTCTCCCATGCTTGAGCAACATGTTCATTATCTAATTGCTTGAAATTCATTATGCTACTTCTAAAAGATATAATTTTAGCGGGAGGATAATATCTACCAATAAAAGCATCCTTACATTTAGTCCATGAATCAATACTATTTCTAGGCAGAGATAGCAACCAATCTTTAGCTCTTCCTCTTAAGGAGAAAAGAAACAATTTTAATTTTATAATGTCACCATCTACATCCTTATACTTTTGCATTTCACATAGTTCAACAAAATTATTAAGATGGGCAAGCAAGCATCATCGGAACTAACACCGTAAAATTGCTCTCTCATAACAAGATTCAAGAAAGCAGGTTTAATTTCAAAGAATTCTGCTATAGTAGCAGGTGGAGCAATAGGTGTGCATAAGAAATCATTATTATTTGTGCTAGTGAAGTCACACAACTTAGTATTCTCAACAGTACCCATTTTAGCAGTAGTAAATAAAGCAAACTAAATAAAGTAAATGCAAGTAACTAATTTTTGTGTGTTTTTGATATAGAGATCAAGACAGTAAATAAAGTAAAACAAAGCAAGACAAAAATAAAGTAAAGAGATTGGATGTGGGAGACTCCCCTTGCAGCGTGTCTTGATCTCCCGGCAACGGTGCCAGAAAAAATGCTTGATGCGTGCAGTTGACACACGTCCGTTGGGAACCCCAAGAGGAAGGTGTGATGCGTACAGCGGCAAGTTTTCCTCGTAAAGAAACCAAGGTTTATCGAACCAGTAGGAGCCAAGAAGCACGTTGAAGTTTGATGGCGGCGGAGTGTAGTGCGGCGCAACGCCAGGGATTCCGGCGCCAACGTGGAACCTGCACAACACAATCACAGAACTTTGCCCCAACGTAACAGTGAGGTTGTCAATCACACCGGCTTGCTGTAAACAAAGGATTAGATGTATTGTGTGGAAGATGATGATTGTTTGCGAAGAACAATAAAGAACAATTGCAGTAGATTGTATTTCAGATGTAAAGAATAGGACCGGGGTCCACAGTTCACTAGTGGTGTCTCTCCCATAAGATAAGCAGATGTTGGGTGAACAAATTACAGTTGGACAATTGACAAATAAAGAAGGCATAAAAATGCACATACATATATCATGATGAGTACTATGAGATTTAATCGTGGCATTACGACAAAGTACATAGACCGCTATCCAAGCATGCATCTATGCCTAAAAAGTCCACTTTCAGGTTATCATCCGAACCCCTTCCAAGCATTAAGTTGCAAACAACGTGACAATTGCATTAAGTATGGTGCCTAATGTAATCAACACAAATATCCTTAGACAAAGCATCGATGTTTTATCCCTAGTGGCAACAAAGACATCCACAACCTTCGAACTTTCTCGTCACCGTCCCAGCATTTAATGGAGGCATGAACCCACTATCGAGCATAAATACCCCCTCTTGGAGTCACAAGTATCAACTTGGCCAGAGCCTCTACTAGCAACGGAGAGCATGCAAGAACATAAATAACATATATGATAGATTGATAATCAACTTGACATAGTATTCAATATTCATCGGATCCCAACAAACACAACATGTAGAATTACAAATAGATGATCTTGATCATGATAGGCAGCTCACAAGATCTAACATGATAGCACAATGAGGAGAAGACAACCATCTAGCTACTGCTATGGACCCATAGTCCAGGGGTGGACTACTCACACATCGATCCGGAGGCGATCATGGCGATGAAGAGACCTTCGGGAGATGATTCCCCTCTCCGGCAGGTGCCGGAGGCGATCTCCTGAATCCCCCGAGATGGGATTGGCGGCAGCGTCTCTGGAAGGTTTTCCGTATCGTGGCTCTCGGTACTGGGGGTTTCGCGACGAAGACTTTAAGTAGGCGGAAGGGCAGGTCAAGGGGCGTCACGAGGGGCCCACACAATAGGCTGGCGCGGCCAGGGCTTGGGCTGTGCCGCCCTGGTGTGTCGCCACCTCGTGGCCCCACTTCGTTTCCTCTTCGGACTTCTGGAAGCTTCGTGCAAAAATAGGACCCTGGGCGTTGATTTCGTCCAATTCCGAGAATATTTCCTTACTAGGATTTCTGAAACCAAAAACAAGTAAAACAGAGAATCGGCTCTTCGGCATCTCGTCAATAGGTTAGTGCCGTAAAATGCATAATAATGACATGTAATGTGTATAAAACATGTGAGTATAATCATAAAAGTAGCATGGAACATAAGAAATTATAGATACGTTTGAGACGTATCGCCGCTGAGCCGTATCCGGGCCGGACCTACAAGGTACAACTCGAAGCATGCGGCAGCGATATTAGGGGTTCCTCCGGCAAAGGTTACTGCATTATAGTAATCCTCAATCCAGGTATCCGGCCTTTCGGTGCCATCATAGGTCTTCAGATTTCCGGGTAGCTTGAGAGGTTCATCCTTGGCGTTGGTTCCTCTCGAATCATCCTGCCGAAGCACTTTGGGCCTATGTAGTCAGTTCTGTATTCGTTGAGACGTTTGATACGTCTCCAACGTACCTATAATTTCTGATGTTCCATGCTTGTTTTATGACAATACTTACATGTTTTGCTTGCACTTTATAATGTTTTTATGCGTTTTCCGGAACTAACCTATTAACGAGATGCCACAGCGCGCTTCCTCGTTTTCTGCCGTTTTTGGTTCCGAAAGGTCTGTTCGGGCAATATTCTCGGAATTCGACGAAACGAAGACCAAACATCATAATTCACCGAGACGGACCAGGACACCGAAGGAGAGTCAAAGAGGAGGCCTGGGGCCCCCAGACAATAGGGCCGCGCGGGCTCCACCCTGGCCGCGCCGGCCTATGGGGAGGAGGCCCCAGGCGCCCTCCTGCGCCGCCTCTTCGCCTATATAAGCCCTTTCGACCTAAAAACGCGACACCAATTGACGAAACTCCAGAAAGACTCCAGGGGCGCCGCCACCATCGCGAAACTCCGTTTCGGGGACGAAGTCTCCGTTCCGGCACCCCGCCGGACGGGGAAGTGCCCCCGAAGCCATCTCCATCAACGCCACCGCCTCCATCATGCTCCGTGAGTAGTTCCCCCATGGACTACGGGTTCTAGCTGTAGCTAGTTGGTATTCTCTCCCCATGTACTTCAATACAATGATCTCATGAGCTGCCTTACATGATTGAGATTCATCTGATGTAATCGGTGTTGTGTTTGTCGGGATCCGATGGATTGTTACATTATGATTAGTCTATCTATAAAGTTGTGAAGTTATTGTTGCTGCAATCTTGTTGTGTTTAATGCTTGTCACTAGGGCCCGAGTGGCATGATCTTAGATTTAAGTTCTATACTTATTGCTTAGATTGTATCTACAAGTTGTATGCACATGTCTATGTCCGGAACCAAAGGCCCCAAAGTGACGTAAATTGGGACAACCGGAGGGGAAGGCTTAGATATGAGGATCACATGTTTTCACGGAGTGTTAATGCTTTGCTCCGGTGCTCTATTAAAAGGAGTACCTTAATTTCCGAGTAGATTCCCTAGAGGCCCTGCTGCCACCGGCTGGTAGGTCAAAAGATGTTGTACAAGTTTCTCATTGCGAGCACGTATGACTATATATGGAAAACATGCCTACATGATTAATGATCTTGATATTCTCGTCTTAATGCTATTTCAATCTTATCAATTGCCCAACCGTAATTTGTTCACCCAACACTTGTTATTGGAGAGTTACCACTAGTGTAGATAGCTGGGAACCCCGGTCCATCTTTCATCATCATATACTCGTTCTACATGTCATTGGAAGTAGTATCAACTATTTTCTCGGTGCCATTGCTCTCATATTACCGCAATCGCCGTCTGTCTTATCGTTACTACTGCTCTCATATTACCGCTGCTTTCACATCACCCTCGTTACTAGTGCTTTTCCGGTGCAACTGAATTGACAACTCAGTTGTTAAGGCTTATAAGTATTCTTTACCTCCCCTTGTGTCGAATCAATAAATTTGGGTTTTACTTCCCTCGAAGACTCGTTGTGATCCCCTATACTTGTGGGTTATCAAGACTATTTTCTGGCGCCGTTGCCGGGGAGGCATAGCTCTACTCATAAGTTCACCTGGGGAGTACACTCTACCTCTCTCTCTGTTTTTGTTTTACTTTATTTTGTTTTGCTTAGTTTACTTTTGTTTAGTTTATTTGTGCTTAGTTTATTTTCGTCTAGTTTCTTTTTGTTTTGTTTTATTTTCCCTATATACCCGAAAATCCATAAAAATTTGAAAAACCGAAAAATTAAAAACTGTTGCTATGGGAGAACCTACAACCTATTTGGAGCTTATTGAATTATATAATAATTATAGAGAATCAAGAACGGGTAAATTTATGAGTGCTGTGATAGAAAAACTGAATACAATTGCTAAAATCTTGCTTAAACGCCATGATATAAACTGTTGCTCTAAACATCTTAAATTTCAATGTGGCTTTAGTGAGGAAGTTTTAATTAAGAACTATAATTGGAATAGATATATTCATTTTGGGTTCGAAGAAGTAGAACAATTTGTTTTGTTTATGGGAGCTTCGAGATCGAATCCTTCATTGCTAGAAATTATGAAACTTGTGTTGTTTGTAAGGACCTTAAAGATTATGTCTCTTCTATCCTTAATTTTTGCATAGAAAGCTACGGTGATAATCCTTATATCATTGATTATAAAGAGAGACTCATTAATGCACAAGAATGCACTCACAATTTGCAGGAACCAGTGGAAGAAGAAATTGATGAACCTGAAAGCTCATTGGACGAAAAAGAAGAGGAGAGTGATGAACAAAAGGAGGAAGAATGGATTAGCTACCCATGCCAACCTTCTAATGAGAGTAACTCTTTATCTCTTACACTATTTGATTGTCCTCCATGCTTACCAAAGGAGGATGAATGTTATGTTCCTGTGGATTCTCTTGAAATATTCCCCATGAGTAAAACTTCTGAGAATAATTATGCTACTGTTATTTATGATAATCCATGCTACTTTGATAAATCTTATGATAATGCTTTGTTTGTGCATGATGTCGAAATGCATGGTACTAAAGAATTTTGCTTGGCAAATGTTTATGATAATTCTCTAGATGATGGTCCTATGTTACTTGATACTATTAATTGTACTACTAATGAAAATGGGATTGGAGAGTTCTTGACTTTATCTATGAGTCCCATATCTTTTGAGATTGATCAATCATCTTGTTACATTATTGATAAAAGTGGGTTTGAAAGTTTTGATCCTATTATTTCTGAGCTTGATAAAAATTATATGTTTATGGATCATGAGAAACATGCTTTATGTGATAGTTATATTGTTGAGTTTGTTCATGAAGCTACTGAAAATTATTATGAGAGAGGAAAATATGGTTGTAGAAATTTGCATGGTACTAAAACACCTCTCTATATGCTTAAAATTTTGAAGTTACTCTTGTTTTATCTTCCAATGCTTGTCACTTTGTTCTTCATGAATTTATTTGTGTACAAGATTCCTATGCATAGGAAGTGTGTTAGACTTAAATGTGTTTTGAACTTGCTTTTTGATGCTCTCTTTTGCTTCAACTCTTATTTCTTGCGAGTGCATCATTAAAACTCGCCGAGCCCATCTTAATGGCTATAAAGAAAGCACTTCTTGGGAGATAACCCATGTGTTTATTTTGCTACTGTTTTGTTGTGCTTTGGAAGTTGTTACTACTGTAGCAACCTCTCCTTATCTTTATTTTATTGCAATGTTGTGCCAAGTGAAGTCTCTAATAGAATTTTGATGCTAGATTTGGATTTCTGCGCAGAAACAGATTTCTTGCTGTCACGAATCTGGGTATGATTCTCTGTAGCTAACTCAGAAAAAGCTGCCAATTTACATGAATGATCCTCAGATATGTACGCAACTTTCATTAGTTTTGAGTTTTCTGATTTGAGCAACGGAAGTACCTCTTAGAAATTCGTGTTTACTGGCTATTCTGTTTTGACAGATTCTGTCTCTGTTTTTTGCATTGTCTCTTGTGGACTTTAAGTGAGGCTTTCTAGACGTGGAGAGCTGTAGCTAATGTTTTATTGAGTTCTTGCAATGTGTCACTACAGGACCAAGGTGGATTAAAGTTTTTTTGAGTACTAACCCCTCTAATGAAGTTTATGAGAAGTTTGGTGTGAAGGAAGTTTTCAAGGGTCAAGAGAGGAGGATGATATATGATCAAGAAGAGTGAAAAGTCTAAGCTTGGGGATGCCCCCGTGGTTCATCCCTGCATATTTCAAGAAGACTCAAGCGTCTAAGCTTGGGGATGCCCAAGGCATCCCCTTCTTCATCAACTTATCAGGTTTCTTCTATTGAAACTATATTTTTATTCGGTCACATCTTATGTGCTTTACTTGGAGCGTATGTGTGTTTTTATTTTTGTTTATGTTTGAATAAATTCGGATCCTAGCAATCCTTGTTTGGGAGAGAGACACGCTCCGTTTTTTCATATGAACACTTGTGTTCTTCGTTTTACTTTTAATGTTCAATGACAAAAGTTGGAAGCTATTGCACTTATCGTTATTTGGTTGGAAAAAGAAAATGCCTCATATTGTCTTGGATAATTTGATACTTGGAAATTGTTTTGAGCTCTCAAGTAGATCATGTTTATTGCATCATGTAGTTTAAACCTATTAGTGGAGAAATACCGTAGAGCTTGTTGAAATTGGTTTGCATGATTGGTCTCTCTAAGGTCTAGATATTTTCTGGTAATTGTGTTTGAGCAACAAGGAAGACAGTGTAGAGTTCTATAATGCTTGCAATATGTTCTTATGTAAGTTTTTCTGTACCGGTTCATACTTGTGTTTGCTTCAAACAACCTTGCTAGCCAAAGCCTTGTACTGAGAGGGAATACTTCTCGTGCATCCAAAACCTTGAGCCAAAACCTATGCCATTTGTGTCCACCATAACTACCTACTATGTGGTATTTTCTGCCATTCCAAGTAAATACTTCATGTGCTACCTTTAAACCATTCAAAACGTTATTATCTCTTATTTGTGTCAATGTTTTATAGCTCATGAGGAAGTATGTGGTGTTTTATCTTTCAATCTTGTTGGGCAGCTTTCACCAATGGACTAGTGGCTTCATCCGCTTATCCAATAATTTTGCAAAAAGAGCTGGCAACGGGGTTCCCAGCCCCAATTAATCAACCTTCACTAATAATTCTCTTCACATGTTTTGCCCTGATTCATCAGTAAGCAACTTAATTTTGCAAATAGACACTCCTTCATGGTATGTGAATGATTGGAAGGCACCCGAGGATTCGGTTAGCCATGGCTTGTGTAAGCAAAAGGTTGGGAGGAGTGTCAACCATAAAAACTAAAACTAAAATACATGTGTAAACAAAAGAGAAGAGGGATGATCTACCTTGCTGGTAGAGATAACGTCCTTCATGTGATCCGCTCTTTGAAAGACTGTTTGGCAAGGGGGTTAGAGTGCCCACTACCATTCGTTGACAACAACAAACACCTCTCAAAAAATTTACTTTTATGCTCTTTATATGATTTCAAAACTTAAAAAGCTCTAGCACATGATTTAATCCCTGCTTCCCTCTGCGAAGGACCATTCTTTTACTTTATGTTGAGTCAGTTAACCTACTTCCTTCCATCTTAGAAGCAAACACTTGTGTCAACTGTGCATTGATTCTTACATACTTGCTTATTTGCATTCATTATATTACTTTGTGTTGACAATTATTCATGAGATATACATGTTGAAAGTTGAAAGCAATTGCTGAAACTTAAATCTTCCTCTGTGTTGCTTCGATGCATTTACTTTGAATTTATTGCTTTATGAGTTAACTCTTATGCGAGACTTTTGATACTTGTCTTGAAAGTACTATTCATGAATTTTTATTTGCTATATGTTATCTATTTGTTAGCAACTATAGATCATTGCCTTGAGTCACTGCATTCATCTCATATGCTTTATAATAGTATGATCAAGGTTATGTAAGTAGCATGTCACTACAGAAATTATTCTTTTTATCGTTTACCTACTCGAGGGCGAGCAGGAACTAAGCTTGGGGATGCTTGATACGTCTCCAACGTACCTATAATTTCTGGTGTTCCATGCTTGTTTTATGACAATACTTACATGTTTTGCTTGCACTTTATAATGTTTTTATGCGTTTTCCGGAACTAACCTATTAACGAGATGCCACAGTGCCAGTTCCTGTTTTCTGCTGTTTTTGGTTCCAGAAAGGCTGTTCGGGCAATATTCTCGAAATTCGACGAAACGAAGACCAAAACATTATAATTCACCGAGACGGACCAGGACACCGAAGGGGAGTCAGAGAGGAGGCCTGGGGCCCCCAGACAATAGGGCCGCGCGGGCTCCACCCTGGCCGCGCCGGCCTATGGGGAGGAGGCCCCAGGCACCCTCCTGCGCCGCCTCTTCGCCTATATAAGCCCTTTCGACCTAAAAACGCGACAACAATTGACGAAACTCCGTAAAGACTCAGGGGCGCCGCCACCATCGCGAAACTCCGTTTCGGGGGACAGAAGTCTCTGTTCCGGCACCCTGCCGGGACGGGGAAGTGCCCCCGGAAGCCATCTCCATCAACGCCACCGCCTCCATCATGCTCCGTGAGTAGTTCCCCCCATGGACTACGGGTTCTAGCTGTAGCTAGTTGGTATTCTCCCCCCCCCCATGTACTTCAATACAATGATCTCATGAGCTGCCTTACATGATTGAGATTCATCTGATGTAATCGGTGTTGTGTTTGTCGGGATCCGATGGATTGTTACATTATGATTAGTCTATCTATAAAGTTGTGAAGTTATTGTTGCTGCAATCTTGTTGTGTTTAATGCTTGTCACTAGGGCCCGAGTGGCATGATCGTAGATTTAAGCTCTATACTTATTGCTTAGATTGTATCTACAAGTTGTATGCACATGTCTATGTCCGGAACCAAAGGCCCCAAAGTGACAGAAATTGGGACAACTGGAGGGGAAGGCTTAGATATGAGGATCACATGTTTTCACGGAGTGTTAATGCTTTGCTCCGGTGCTCTATTAAAAGGAGTATCTTAATTTCCAGTAGATTCCCTAGAGGCCCGGCTGCCACCGGCTGGTAGGACAAAAGATGTTGTACAAGTTTCTCATTGCGAGCACGTATGACTATATATGGAAAACATGCCTACATGATTAATGATCTTGATGTTCCGTCTTAATGCTATTTCAATCCTATCAATTGCCCAACTGTAATTTGTTCACCCAACACTTGTTATTGGAGAGTTACCACTAGTGTAGATAGCTGGGAACCCCGGTCCATCTTTCATCATCATATACTCGTTCTACATGTCATTGGAAGTAGTATCAACTATTTTCTCGGTGTCATTGCTCTCATATTACTCGCAACTCGCTGCTGTGTTACCGTTACTACTCGCTCTCATATTACTTGCTGCTTTCACATCACCCCCGTTACTAGTGCTTTTCCAGGTGCAGCTGAATTGACAACTCAGTTGTTAAGGCTTATAAGTATTCTTTACCTCCCCTTGTGTCGAATCAATAAATTTGGGTTTTACTTCCCTCGAAGACAGTTGCGATACCCTATACTTGTGGGTTATCAACGTTCCCGCGCGTCACGCGAGCCGTGGCGGGGGGATTTTGAGCGAGAACGAGATCTCCGACCGCCGCCTCCGCCTCCACCGCCGCCTCCACCGCTAGGTGGTGGTGAGGGAGACCTGCGAGGGGGCCGATGCGACCTCTTGCTTCCGCCATCCGAATCTCCCCGTCCTTCGCGGTGTTGACTCCGGCTTCGATGGCTGCCTTCACCATGGTGCTGGTTGCCTTCGTCGTTCCGGCTTCTGCGAGGCTCCGGGTCACGCTCCTCATTCCGACTCCTCCTATGTTCGGGTTCTCGATCGTCGTTCCGGCTTCGGCGGGGTTCCGGCGTACGCTGTCTGTTTCTCGGAGGCTGCACGTTGTCGCGGATGTTGATTCCACCTGGCCCGTGAGGCCTGGTGTTTCCGACTGGACTACGACGGCGAGGGAGTGGAGGACGCGGGTGTCCGTTGGGCGGAGGTGAGGGATTCCGGTACTTGTTCCTACCAGTGTACATCGCATCCTTTCCCTTTCTCGGATCTGACGGAGGTGTCTTTGATGGTACGGGGATTGGATTTGGGTGTTCTCTGGTTTTCCTTCTGCGTTCCGAGGATCCGGTTCGCGATTCATCATCGCGATGGGGATTGTCGTAGGCGTCCTTCTACGCAAGAGAGACGCAATGCTCCGGGTTGGATTCCAACCTCGCGCGAAGTGTCCGCCTTGCTCTCGTCGCTTCATTGCTGAGGCAACGAGCGTACGTACGTATTCGATGTCGATCTCCTCGGTCTTTTTCTTCAAGATCTCCGCAGCCTTCTTCATGTTATCCTTTGGAGTTGCGAGTGGCTGCTTTTCAGTGGGGGTCGCGAAGGTGATCTTGCGGGGAGGTATAGCATCCCGCCTGATTTTATCGGCCTCCCATTGAAGCTCAGTGACCTTGTCTTTCCAGTATTGCTGGAGCTCCTTGACTTTTACCAATTGTTCGTCAACCTCAAGCTCTCGCTGGTGGAAATTTTCCACGAAGTGCGCGGCCTCTTTCCTCTCATCCAGCATTGCCGCCGCGGCTTCGGCGAACTTCGGGCTGTTGCCAGCATCTCCTGTCTTTTAGCTTCTAGAGCCTCCGGATCTGCGGCATCGTCAGGGGTTATGGGTTTGTTGAGAATATCCGAGTGTGCGATTGCCTCCATGCCTGCTTGTTCAACCAACTCTTCTGGGGACATCACTTCCTTGCGCGGTGATGTCTACGTTCCCCCTCCTTTCCTGTAGACAGTGTTGGGCCCCCAAGAGCAGAGGTTTGTAGAACAGCAGCAAGTTTTCCCTTAAGTGGATCACCCAAGGTTTATCGAACTCAGGGAGGAAGAGGTCAAAAATATCCCT
>NC_061510.1:158821662-158854228 GCF_022539505.1 Lolium rigidum | reverse complement strand
CCGCCGCCGCCAATCCCATCTTGGTTGATTCAAGAGATCGCCTCCGGCACCCTGCCGGAGAGGGGAGTCATCTCCCGGAGGACTCTTCATCACCATGATCGCCTCCGGATTGATGTGTGAGTAGTTCACCCCTGGACTATGGGTCCATAGCAGTAGCTAGATGGTTGTCTTCTCCTCATTGTGCTATCATGTTAGATCTTGTGAGCTGCCTATCATGATCAAGATCATCTATTTGTAATGCTACATGTTGTGTTTGTTAGGATCCGATGAATATGGAATACTATGTCAAGTTGATTATCAATCTATCATATATGTGTTGTTTATGTTCTTGCATGCTCTCCGTTGCTAGTAGAGGCTCCGGCCAAGTTGATACTTGTGACTCCAAGAGGGAGTATTTATGCTCGATAGTGGGTTCATGCCTCCATTGAATATGGGACGAGTGACGAGAAAGTTCTAAGGTTGTGGATGTGTCTGTTGCCACAAGGGATAAAACATCAATGCTTTGTCTAAGGATATTTGTGTTGATTACATTACGCACCATACTTAATGCAATTGTCCGTTGTTTGCAACTTAATACTGGAAGGGGTTCGGATGATAACTCGAAGGTGGACTTTTTAGGCATAGATGCATGCTTGGATAGCGGTCTATGTACTTTGTCGTAATGCCCTGATTAAATCTCATAGTAGTCATCGTGATATGTATGTGCATTGTTATGTCCTCTCTATTTGTCAATTGCCCAACTGTAATTTGTTCACCCAACATGCCATTTATCTTAGGGATTTCTATTTTCGTGCCCTCGGGTCCTTAGTTGTACTCAGTTTTCCCCAGCTCCTTAGTTTTTCTTCAGTTTTCCCCAAGCCCTTGTCTGAACCCGCAGAAGGAGCTCGGACGGAAGGAATCCGTTAAGTTGACCGTTCCGTGCTGACGAGTGGGGTCGTGTCGTTTGTGGGGTCGCGTCGTGTGGGACCGCGTCGTGTGGGGCTGGTAGGAAGGGACCGCGTGGGACAGGATGAGACCATGTTTGTGGGGCCGTAGCGTGTGGAGCCGTGTGGGTCCGGGACGGGAGCACGAGTGGTTTCTGTCTCTTTCGCCCAGATTAGCAGTTTTCAATGTACCTTTTTCCTCTCTCTCGCTCGATCTCATTCATATTTGATAGCCCAAATTGGTAGCAAATCTAGAGCAGCTTGTCCTTCTGTTTTTAACGCCATTCATTTCTTTATGCCTTCGTTTTTACCCAATCAGGTAGGAAATCTAGGGCACAAATCCAGAGAGAAAATATAGGATAAGCTGCATACAGCAACCAACATAGCATAGATATATTCAGGACATATCCAAAAGTAGTACCGATAGATCCAACATAAGCTACATTTTACATGAATTTAAGCTGCTCTACAGATAGAGCAGTCACATACAGAGAGTGCAGTAGGCACGTTCAACGCCTCCAGGTAGCGCGTGTGACTCACTTGGAGGTTGCGCAGGTGAATCCCAAGTGCTTTGTGTTTGGCCATGTACGCATGCACGTTCACGGTCCTTCCAACTGCCAATGGATTCAGCATGGTTCACCAGGGAGTTGAAGTCGGTGGCGCGGAGCTTCCTGTTGCAGAAGGGGCACTTGTAAATGCCTCGAGCAAAGGGGCCATCGTAATGGCCGTCATCGCAGCCTCCGAGGACGTGACGAGTCTTGGTGTGGAAGGACTCGTCGTCGCTCGTCGACGTCGGCTGCTCCGCACTCTGTCACGTAGCACCAAAGATCGTGCAAAAAACGGAGTCAATTGCAACGATGATGGAACAGAGAGTGAACAAAAAATCATGCATGATAATATGGGCTCGAAAAAAAGAGGTAGCCTCGGTTACATTGGACACACTTATATCCAGGATTTGAGTCGACAAACCAAAGATCATGCACAACAAATTTGTACACACCAATTGTTTACTGACCAAACCCTGAATCAATTTATGCCCAAATATTCATCATCATCGGCACAAATCTTAAACAAAAGCAAATCACAAACACTAATAATGCAAGATCTAACACAAAAGGATCGAACTAGGAACAGACGAACAGTAATAACGCAAGATCTAACACAAAAGGATTGAACTAGGAACAGACGAACCGTAATAACGTTAGATCTAACACAAAATGATTGAAATGAGATAAGAACAAGGGAACAAAGGGTTACCTCCGGCTCGTTGTCGACGATGCTCGGTGTCGTAGGGGTTCTCCGGCGCGTCGTATTGCACCGGTTCGTACGGGTCCCAAGCGACGGGGACCGGACGGTGGCGGCGGCCGATGCGCCGGCTGCTACGTTGGAAGCAGCCGACGGGGGCCCGGACGGGGCGGCGGCCGATCCGCCGGCTGCTACGTTGGAAGCAGGGACGAGGGGCTTGGACGGGGCGGCGGCCGATCCGCCGGCTGCTACGTTGGAAGCAGCGACGGGGGCCCGGACGGGGCGGCGGCCGATGCGCCGGCTGCTACGTTGGAAGCAGCGACAGGGGCCCGGACGGGGCGGCGGCCGATGTGCCGACAATGGGCATCTCATTCTTCTCCATCGCCGGCGGTTTTCTTCGGGGTTTTTCTTCGGTTGTGGAGAAGATGATGGGACAGGAGAGGCGGTTGCGGTGAGCCGGTGAGAACGTGCGTCGAGGGAGAGAAAGAGGGGCTCTATAAAGACGAAGGTGGCGTGTACCGCAACACGCGTCCGCTATGCACGGCTGCAGCGTGCACCGCTACACGAGTCTAACCCCGGGACGTTTGGTGTACTCGGTTATAACCTCAGGCCTTATACAGAAATTTTATCTGTACTCAGTTTTCCCCTCGAGGACTTAGACCGGCAAGTGCAATATACTCAGTTTTACCCTCAAGTAGCTGGTCAACGGAGAGTCAACAAATGAGATTAACATAGCTAATTGAGTCATTTCATGCGCAAAAAATCCAAAAAAATAAAAACATAGTGGCAACTAATCATGGAGTCTTCCTACGCAACCCGCCACCTAGAAAACCTTAACAAACATATATAAATCAAGTTTTACCACAAATTGCCACTTCTCAGAATCACTAGTGTAGCTATGAAGATGATTGGTTTTCCACCCAAACCCCTTTGCAAAACATCTTTCCCAAAACATAGTTTGTATAAATGATGCCATAATTGTCACACTCATGTATATTTGAATTGCAAATAATTTGATGTAGCCCAACATGAATTATATTGTACAAAACACACATTTTTCATTTTGTAATTCTTTTGTTTGAATCCCTTAGTCTATTTACTATTTATGTGCCCTTGGATTCTTAGTACTACTCAGTTTTGCCCTCAAGTACTGTCACAAATGCTCGAGAAGCCCAAACTTATCCCGATTGGTTGAGCCGTTGTCACACGGATCGACTCCACGAACCGTTGATCCACTGATCTAACGGGCAGTATACCCCTATCCGTCTCTTCGTGGCAACCTCTCTCTCTCTCTCTCTCTCTCTCTCTCTCTCTCTCTCTCTTCGTGGCCACCCCTCTCTCTCTTTGTCGGTGGAGAATGCCCACCCCTCTATTTATGTGCAATAACGAGTTTGCCACTTAATATAGTTTGGGATATAGTATTGGTATAAACATGAGGCATACATATTTGCGGATTTCGGTGATTGCATTATTTGTCACCCCTCTAACAATTATCAACTATCTTTAGCTGTCCTTTTCTTTTAGGGAATATAGTTTGGGATATAGTATTGGTATTTTGAAACGGCCTAAAAGTGGTATAATTTTGTTATAAACATGAGGCATACATATTTGCGGATTTCGGTGATTGCTATCAACTATCTTTAGCTGTCCTTTTCTTTTAGGGAATATAGTTTGGGATATAGTATTGGTATTTTGAAACGGCCTAAAAGTGGTATAATTTTGTTATAAACATGAGGCATACATATTTGCGGATTTCGGTGATTGCATTATTTGTCACCCCTCTAACAATTATCAACTATCTTTAGCTGTCCTTTTCTTTTAGGGAATATAGTTTGGGATATTGTATTGGTATTTTGAAGGGACCCTATTTTGAAAGGGATCCCATTTTGAAACGGCCTAAAAGTGGTATAATTTTGTTATAAACATGAGGCATACATATTTGCGGATTTCGGTGATTGCATTATTTGTCACCCCTCTAACAATTATCAACTATCTTTAGATGTCCTTTTCTTTTAGGGAATATAGTTTGGGATATGGTATTGGTATTTTGAAACGGCCTAAAAGTGGTATAATTTTGGTATAAACACGAGGCATACATATTTGCGGATTTCGGTGATTGCATTATTTGTCACCCCTCTAACAATTATCAACTATCTTTAGCTTTCCTTTTCTTTTAGGGAATATAGTTGGTAATTTCGGTGAATGCACACACTAACTTTGAAAACAACTACAAGTACATGTAACTCGAATAATGGATTTGTAAGGTATCCCTTGTAACAACTTCTAGCGCCCGGTGAGCAATGATAAGAATCCGATCGTAATTATACAACAACAAAAAAAACCAGCCATCGAGTTAGCTTGCTTCTTCAACTCGATCAACCGCCTTAATCGCTTGTTCATTTTCTTCGTGCTCCCTTCACTTCCACCAGTTCTGCATTGGGAGCATTAGGCATAATCGGAACGGCTCCTCTCTCCGCCACATTCTCTACAGCAAGTCCCCCCCCCTACCAAATTGCGCCCCCCAATAGCGCCAATTGATTCCTGCAACTGAAGCCTCTGAACGTACACATCGATCCACTCGAAATGCCTGCATTTCTTCAAGATCTGAAAACAACAACGTGAACCCTAAATCCCAAATTCGAGGGAATAACAAGAAAATCGAGAGAAAACAGAGAAATTGGAGCGAGATTTAACCTTATCCCCCTCTCTATATGGCAAGCTCTCGCATGCAACGAACTCACGTCCACGGTTGCCGTTCTCGTCCGTCTTACAGATCGACCGCTTCAGAGGCTCCTGGCGTGGGCAGTCAGGGCATCTTGTCAAAGGCACGGGTCCATACTTGCGGCCATGAAGAACGGGAGGTCGAAGAGAAACTAGACCTCACCCGCCTACCGGAGAAGGGCTGCCGGCGGCGGAGAAGAAGAACAATGGGGCGCGGAGAAAGAAAGGGGAAGCAATGGCACGGGCACGGGCGCGGGCTGGCTCGGGTTCCCTTTTGCAACGGTCACCGGGTAAGCCGTGGGTCCGGCGCGCTAACGTGGACAAGTTGTGGGTCCCACGATGATCCGGATAAGTGGAGACGTGTCCACTGCGGGGCACCAACAGCGGCCCCACTTGCCGGCACCAACCAACGTCAACTAAACGGAAATCCTCCGTCCGAGCTCCTTCTGCGGGTTTCGAACAAGGGATTGGGGAAAACTGAGGAAAAACTAAGGAGCTGGGGAAAACTGAGTACAACTAAGGACCCGAGGGCACGGAAATAGAAATCCCTTTATCTTATTGGAGAGACACCACTAGTGAACTGTGGACCCCGGTCCATTCTTTTACATCTGAAATACAATCTACTGCAAACTCTGTTCTTTACTGTTCTTCGCAAACAAACATCGTCTTCCACACTATACATTTAATCCTTTGTTTACAGCAAGCCGGTGAGATTGACAACCTCACTGTTACGTTGGGGCAAAGTACTTTGATTGTGTTGTGGAGGTTCCACGTTGGCGCCTGTGACGCCCCGGAACCGGTACCATGAGGATTCCAGCGATACCGCCGAAATCCGCACGATATCGATTCAGAGACGCCCTTCGACACGACGTGCGCGACGAATCACACACGTGATGCCAGAGGAATTAACACGAGTGGTAACATTACAACAGGATTACAATAGAGCCCACAAGAAACATATATATTACAACAACGACTTTAACGAGTCAAGATACAAATATACAATACAAAGATCCAAATCATACAGAATATCGAAAAAGTCCGAGTACGGACAAGATACAAATTGGACTAAGAGTCCTGAAGATAACCAGTGGTGTCCATAACCCTGCCCAGGCCAAGCCGGAAGGGTAACCTTGCTAACGTCATCATCTCGTACCTGTCAAAGTCGGGCCATCGGTTGCCGACAAAAGGAAGGAAGCAAAAGAGAAAGGGAAAAGGCGAGAGTAAGTACCAAGGAACGAACTCCGGCACGTACTTAGCGAGACTAGAAATGGCTATGCTCGCCGAGCGAGTATATATATATATCGCCTAGGGCTATATGGTAGGTTTAGCGGCGAGAAAAACTATAACCAATAGAGACACGCTACAACATCCGTCTAATCGAGAGAAGATAAGAGAGCGCACAAGATAACGAGATAAATACTACACAAACATAACCCGACCAAATACACATATCCCCTTCAACAATTGCGAAGAGGCAATGTAAAAGGCACTCAACGGTGGACAAGTTTTATTAGGTAGCCATTGTAATAATGCTATATTACTACGCAAGTTATTAGCAAATTATTAGCATCAACATAAAGGTGTAAGTTGTTCTATGATCAAGCTATACAATCCCAAGTCGTCCATAACCGCGGACACGGCTTATCGATAAGATGTACACCCTGCAGGGGTTGCCCAAATGTAACCATACGCATGCTCGACCCACTTACGACAGGTGGATGTCTCACAACAAGACCGTTCCCAGTTCAACAAGAAAGTCTAGGGGGGCCACCCGACTAAGCTACCCGTGACGAAGTCCGGCCGTACTCCGAAGCGGACTCAGGGTTTGCGTTAACGGCTAGGCGTGCAAACCACACGCTTCGCTAAACGTTCCGCGGGGTACAGTACAGAATATAAACACCCGAAGGCAACAGGAAGTAAACACCCGAAGGCAACGAGGAAGTAAAGCATGGCATACATGGCATAGGCAAATAAAACCAAGGTTGTGGCCCCCTTTTCAAGAGACTTGAAAAAAGGTAATGGGTGAGGGGGTCCCAATAATCGTCCCCATGCATGGGTAGAGCGCTCAATCTCGGAACAGATAACAAGAACTCAGGTCCTAGGGGACATTAGCGAGTCAAAGTTCCGATGCTTTCGCAAAGGGGCTCACAGATGCCTCTGCTTACAATTTTAGTTGTTAACAAATAAGTAAAGCATGTGTATCTCCAACAACTGATATAGCATGTGATAACCTCCCAACAACCCAGCATATCCCGATAACAGATCGAGATAAACAACGGAGCCTAAACACGCCTACGACTCGCAAGGCTCAAAAATCAAGCAACGGCTATGGATAAGGAATGGTGCATATAGGATTATTAGGGTAAACAAGTGGAATAGGACACATGACTCGATAAAGAAGCGCAACATATGGATAGGGATAGCAATGCGAGGGAGAGAGTAAATAGGTGAAGAGAGAGGGCTCGCCTGTGAAAAGCTGCAGAAGAACTTGTCGTATCTCACAACACCACTTCGTGATCCTATCCGGGAAGAAGCAAATGCTGGAACACACAACGGATGCAATTCTTACAACTACGGAGAAGAATCGGCATGCTTCAGATATGAATGCATGCATGACATGGCAAGGATGATGCGATGCACTTATCCAATTTAATCGGAGTCGGAACCCCGGACAAACAGTTAGGGTTGCAGTTGCATTATCTACCGCCAAAATTAAGGGTGATTAGCATGGTAGTAACATGGCAGGGGTGAGCTACTTCAAAGTTAAATGGAACCGGGACAATATATAGCTATATCCCACATATTCCATATGTTCCATATTAGGTGTTAATGCAAACTATCACGAATTTATATGATGCATAGTGCAACAGCAAGCATGGATGGCATATTCATGTTCTTCACATTTTTATGATCAATTTTCATATATAACACTTTTAATTTCGAGTTACCAATTAAAAGTTATTAGCATAATGGTTTTTATCATTTAAAATAAATAAAACAGGTTTTATTTAATTAGAAAAGGACCCAGAAAACATTTCATACGGGTGGGAGGACCCCGGGTTTGTTTTCAAAACGTGCAGGGGGTTATCCTTAAAAGCGTCAGTGGGAAGGACCGCGGGTTAGGAGATAAAAACTAGCAGGGGGCTAGATGAAAAAAGAACAGATCCAGATCTGTGGAGGCTTTTCTCACCCTGGGTTACCTAGCCGGGCTCGCGGACAGGTGGGGCCGGGAGGTTGAGGTGGCGGATGACGTGGCGAAGCTTGCCCGCACGCCCAGAAGTTGCTCGACAGAAGAGGGGGATGCCGCTCGCGTTCCAGGGCCACGGTCACCGCGGCGGCGTGGCGAGCGCCCGGGCGAAGCAGGGCGCCCCAGGACGCGCAAACTGGCGCTAACGACGCGCCTCGCTGGCGCAGACCAAGAGGAGGTGGCGCTGCCCACTGGAGGTCGCCGGAGTGGCGCCGGCGGCGAGGATCTGCGGGGCACGGGACGGCACAAACATGAGGAAGAGGAAGGAGGAAGCAAGAGGAAGAACGGAGGTGTCTAAGAGGTTCGTGGGCTCACCCTGGAGCTCTACGCGTCGACGGCGAGGGCAGAGGAGGAGGGGGCGCCGGAATTTCGACGAATTGCTGCCGGAGACGAAGTAGGGGAACGACGATTCAGCGGCGATTAAGGCGCTCCCGTCTCGATTAGGTGTACCAGGCGAACGAGGAGAATGAGGCGCAGCTCCTGGTGGTGGTGGCTTGGCGGGGGAGGTCCGGAGTCGACGGCGGCATAGAGAGGCCGACGATGGCTGTGGGGATTTTCTGCCTCCTTCGTTTGGCGTGGGGAAGGGGAAGAAAGGGGAGGGCAGGTGGGTGGATGAGGACGTAGGGCTGGCTCCAGCGATAAAGTGAGGAGGGAGGAGCAGGTGGGAAGGGGTGCGGTGGTTGTGGAGGACCACGGTGGTCACGCTCCTCTCGTGCCAGAAAAAGACGAGGAAGATAAGAGAGCGAGGAGAAAAGAGGGTCGAAGGGGTACGGTGGGGCTGCGGACTGGGCTGGGCCGGAGAGAAAAGAGAAAGGGAGATGGGCCGAGCTGGCTTGGGCCTGCGATGGAGAGAAGGGAAAAGAGAGAGAGAGGGCTGGGCCGGGGGAGAGAGAGAGGCCCAGGGGGTTAGGGGTTTTGCTTTTGTTTTTATTTTCAAAATCCTTTTTTCTTTTTGAAACTGTTTGCAAAATATTTGAAATAAAATCAAATAAACTTTGAACTTGAAACAGAGAGATGAGGTAGACAGAACGAAATATTCAGGTTTATAAAATATTTTTATTTATTTTGGTTTTAGGGTTTATTAGATGGAAAAGAGAGAGGAGGGTTTAGTAAAACCATATGAGAGGAAAAGAGCAATACTAGGGTTTATAAAAATAATTTTATTTGTTGAAAAACATGGTTGATGTGATGCACATGCCATGATGATGCATAAAAAGAAAAAGAACAAGCAATTCTAAAATGGGTGCTACCCTGGGCCGTTACAATCGACACCACTAACAAGGAATCTCGCCCCGAGATTCCACGTCAACCTAAGGGGGAGAGAGGTGAACTATCGGATCTTCAGGCGACGAGTCGATCTCCTCAACACCACTAACAAGAAGTCTTGCTCCAGCTTGGATGGTCGACACCACCAACAAGAAGTTGTTGTTCCGATGACGATGATGACTCCGGAGAAACAAAGGAAGGAGTAACAGTCACACGGATCCACCAATTCATCGTAACAAGAGCGAATAATAAGAGTAGTCGGTATGGTGATCAGCCCATCCCGCACTCAAAGTATTACTCTGCACATGAATAAGAGAATCATGCAACCAACTCCAGGAATACAGATTGGCGATCTTGACAAGCATTATCAACTAAGATTCGATGGGGTCAAGGCACAAAGAATTGGAGAAAATTCACAGATACAAAGATGATGTCAACGGAGCAGAAAAAGGTTAGCCATCGTTGATGTTCTTCTGGCGGAAGGTCTTCAGAGATCGGTCCTATTAGGCGAAAGGCATAGATCGTCCAACCCACGTCGAAACCTAAGACTCGGAGAAACTCGGATAAGAGAGAAGACTCAAAACTCGCAAAGGTAAGAGGAGAAAGAATATAGGTAAGGAGAAAAATAGAGCTAATCAGATCTATCCAACGATGTTTCAGAAAATAGGTTTTGACACTCTGAACTCAACGACCATTGGCAAGGTTATCCTACAGGCTGGACTAGGTGGGGTACCGTGAACCTGAGCTCTGATACCAACTTGTGACGCCCCGGAACCGGTACCATGAGGATTCCAGCGATACCGCCGAAATCCGCACGATATCGATTCAGAGACGCCCTCCGACAAGACGTGCGCGACGAATCACACACGTGATGCCAGAGGAATTAACACGAGTGGTAACATTACAACAGGATTACAATAGAGCCCACAAGAAACATATATATTACAACAACGACTCCAACGAGTCAAGATACAAATATACAATACAAAGATCCAAATCATACAGAAGATCGAAAAAGTCCGAGTACGGACAAGATACAAATTGGACTAAGAGTCCTGAAGATAACCAGATGGCGTCCATAACCCTTCCCAGTGCCAAGCCGGAAGGGTAACCTTGCTAACGTCATCATCTCGTACTGTCAAAGTCGGGCCATCGGTTGCCGACAAAAGGAAGGAAGCAAAAGAGAAAGGGAAAAGGCGAGAGTAAGTACCAAGGAACGAACTCCGGCACGTACTTAGCGAGACTAGAAATGGCTATGCTCGCCGAGCGAGTATATATATATATCGCCTGGGGCTATATGGTAGGTTTAGCGGCAGCAAAACTATAACCAATAGAGACACGCTACAACATCCGTCTAATCAGAGAAGATAAGAGAGCGCACAAGATAACAGATAAATACTACACAAACATAACCCAGCCAAATACACATATCCCCTTCAACAATTGCGAAGAGGCAATGTAAAAGGCACTCAACGGTGGACAAGTTTTATTAGGTAGCCATTGTAATAATGCTATATTACTACGCAAGTTATTAGCAAATTATTAGCATCAACATAAAGGTGTAAGTTGTTCTATGATCAAGCTATACAATCCCAAGTCGTCCATAACCGCGGACACGGCTTATCGATAAGATGTACACCCTGCAGGGGTTGCCCAAATGTAACCATACGCATGCTCAACCCACTTACGACAGGTGGATGTCTCACAACAAGACCGTTCCCAGTTCAACAAGAAAGTCTAGGGGGCCACCCGACTAAGCTACCCGTGACGAAGTCCGGCCGTACTCGAGCGGACTCGGGGTTTGCGTTAACGGCTAGGCGTGCAAACCACACGCTTCGCTAAACGTTCCGCGGGGTACGAGTACAGAATATAAACACCGAAGGCAACAGGAAGTAAACACCCGAAGGCAACGGGAAGTAAAGCATGGCATACATGGCATAGGCAAATAAAACCAAGGTTGTGGCCCCCTTTTCAACTGACTTGAGAAAAGGTAATGGGTGAGGGGGGTCCCAATAATCGTCCCCACGCATGGGTAGAGCGCTCAATCTCGGAACGGATAACAAGAACTCGGGTCCTAGGGTACATTAGCGAGTCAAAGTTCCGATGCTTTCGCAAAGGGGCTCACGAGATGCCTCCGCTTACAATTTTAGTTGTTAACAAATAAGTAAAGCATGTGTATCTCCAACAACTGATATAGCATGTGATAACCTCCCAACAACCCAGCATATCCCGATAACACATCGAGATAAACAACAGAGCCTAAACACGCCTACGACTCGCAAGGCTCAAACATCAAGCAACGGCTATGGTGAGGAATGGTGCATATAGGATTATTAGGGTATACAAGTGGAATAGGACACGTGACTCGATAAAGAAGCGCAACATATGGATAGCAATGCGAGGGAGAGAGTAAATAGGTGAAGAGAGAGGGCTCGCCTGTGAAAAGCTGCAGAAGAACTTGTCGTATCTCACAACACCACTTCGTGATCCTATCCGGGAAGAAGCAAATGCTGGAACACACAACGGATGCAATTCTTACAACTACGGAGAAGAATCGGCATGCTTCAGATATGAATGCATGCATGACATGGCAAGGATGATGCGATGCACTTATCCAATTTAATCGGAGTCGAAACCCCGGACAAACAGTTAGGGTTGCAGTTGCATTATCTACCGCCAAAATTAAGGGTGATTAGCATGGTAGTAACATGGCAGGGGTGAGCTACTTCAAAGTTAAATGGAACCGGGACAACATATAGCTATATCCCACATATTCCATATGTTCCATATTAGGTGTTAATGCAAACTATCACGAATTTATATGATGCATAGTGCAACAGCAAGCATGGATGGCGTATTCATGTTCTTCACATTTTTATGATCAATTTTCATATATAACACTTTTAATTTCGAGTTACCAATTAAAAGTTATTAGCATAATGGTTTTTATCATTTAAAATAAATAAAACAGGTTTTATTTAATTAGAAAATGACCCAGAAAACATTTCATACGGGGGGAGGACCCCGGGTTTGTTTTCGAAACGTGCAGGGGGTTATCCTTAAAAGCGTCAGCGGGAAGGACCGCGGGTTAGGAGATAAAAACTAGCAGGGGGCTAGATGAAAAAAGAACAGATCCAGATCTGTGGAGGCTTTTCTCACCCTGGGTTACCTAGCCGGGCTCGCAGACAGGTGGGGCCGGGAGGTTGAGGTGGCGGATGACGTGGCGAAGCTTGCCCGCACGCCCAGAAGTTGCTCGACAGAAGAGGGGGATGCCGCTCGCGTTCCAGGCCCACGGTCACCGCGGCGGCGTGGCGAGCGCCGGGCGAAGCGGGGCGCCCCGAGACGCGCAAGCGGCGCTAACGACGCGCCTCGCTGGCGCAGACCAAGAGGAGGTGGCGCTGCCCACTGGAGGTCGCCGGAGTGGCGCCGGCGGCGAGGATCTGCGGGGCACGGGACGGCACAAACATGAGGAAGAGGAAGGAGGAAGCAAGAGGAAGAACGGAGGTGTCTAAGAGGTTCGTGGGCTCACCCTGGAGCTCTACGCGTCGACGGCGAGGGCAGAGGCGGAGGGGGGCGCCGGAATTTCGACGAATTGCTGCCGGAGACGAAGAAGGGGAACGACGATTCAGCGGCGATTCAAGGCGCTCCCGTCTCGATTAGGTGTACCAGGCGAACGAGGAGAACGAGGCGCAGCTCCTGGTGGTGGTGGCTTGGCGGGGAAGGGCCGGAGTCGACGGCGGCATAGAGAGGCCGACGATGGCTGTGGGGGTTTTCTGCCTCCTTCGTTTGGCGTGGGGAAGGGGAAGAAAGGGGAGGGCAGGTGGGTGGATGAGGACGTAGGGCTGGCTCCAGCGATAAAGTGAGGAGGGAGGAGCAGGTGGGAAGGGGTGCGGTGGTTGTGGAGGACCACGGTGGTCACGCTCCTCTCGTGCCAGAAAAAGACGAGGAAGATAAGAGAGCGAGGAGAAAAGAGGGTCGAAGGGTACGGTGGGGCTGCGGACTGGGCTGGGCCGGAGAGAAAAGAGAAAGGGAGATGGGCCGAGCTGGCTTGGGCCTGCGATGGAGAGAAGGGAAAAGAGAGAGAGAGGGCTGGGCCGGGGGAGAGAGAGAGGCCCAGGGGGGTTAGGGGTTTTGCTTTTGTTTTTATTTTCAAAATCCTTTTTTCTTTTTGAAACTGTTTGCAAAATATTTGAAATAAAATCAAATAACTTTGAACTTGAAACAGAGAGATGAGGTAGACAGAACGAAATATTCAGGTTTATAAAATAGTTTTATTTATTTTGGTTTTAGGGTTTATTAGATGGAAAAGAGAGAGGAGGGTTTAGTAAAACCATATGAGAGGAAAAGAGCAATACTAGGGTTTATAAAAATAATTTTATTTGTTGAAAAACATGGTTGATGTGATGCACATGCCATGATGATGCATAAAAAGAAAAAGAACAAGCAATTCTAATATGGGTGCTACCCTGGGCCGTTGCAGCGCCGGAATCCCTGGTGTTGCGCCGCACTACACTCCGCCACCAACAACCTTCACGTGTTCCTTGACTCCTACTGGTTCGATAACCTTGGTTTCTTACTGAGGGAAAACTTGCTGCTGTATGATCGCGTGTAAGACACACGTCCGTTGGGAACCCCAAGAGGAAGGTGTGACGTGTACAGCGACAAGTTTTCCCTCAGTAAGAAACCAAGGTTATCGAACCAGTAGGAGTCAAGGAACACGTGAAGGTTGTTGGTGGCGGAGTGTAGTGCGGCGCAACACCAGGGATTCCGGCGCCAACGTGGAACCTGCACAACACAATCAGAGTACTTTGCCCCAACGTAACAGTGAGGTTGTCAATCTCACCTGCTTGATGTAAACAAAGGATTAGATGTATAGTGTGGAAGATGGTGTTTGTTTGCAAAGAACAGTAAAGAACAAGTATTGCAGTAGATTGTATTTCAGATGTAAAGAATGGACCGGGGTCCACAGTTCACTAGTGGTGTCTCTCCCATAAGATAAATGGCATGTTGAGTGAACAAATTACAGTTGGGAAATTGACAAATAAAGAAGGCATAACAATGCACATACATATATCACGATGAGTACTATGAGATTTAATCAGGGCATTACGACAAAGTACATAGACCGCTATCCAGCATGCATCTATGCCTAAAAAGTCCACCTTCGGGTTATCATCCGAACCCCTTCCGGTATTAAGTTGCAAACAACGGACAATTGCATTAAGTATGGTGCGTAATGTAATCAACACAAATATCCTTAGACAAAGCATCGATGTTTTATCCCTAGTGGCAACGAGCACATCCACAACCTTAGAACTTTACATCACTTGTCCGGATATAATGGAGGCATGAACCCACTATCGAGCATAAATACTCCCTCTTGGAGTTACAAGTATCAACTTGGCCGAGCCTCTACTAGCAACGGAGAGCATGCAAGAACATAAACAACATATATGATAGATTGATAATCAACTTGACATAGTATTCAATATTCATCGGATCCCAACAAACACAACATGTAGCATTACAAATAGATGATCTTGATCATGATAGGCAGCTCACAAGATCTAACATGATAGCACAATGAGGAGAAGACAACCATCTAGCTACTGCTATGGACCCATAGTCCAGGGGTGAACTACTCACACATCGATCCGGAGGCTATCATGGTGATGAAGAGTCCTCCGGGAGATGATTCCCCTCTCCGACAGGCTGCCGGAGGCGATCTCCTGAATCCCCGAGATGGGATTGGCGGCGGCGGCGTCTCTGGAAGGTTTTCCGTATCGTGGCTCTCGGTACTGGGGTTTTCGCGACGAAGGCTTTAAGTTGGCGGAAGGGCGGAGTCGGAGGGCTGACGAGGGGGCCACACCATAGGGCGGCGCGGGACCCCCCTTGGCCGCGCCGCCTTGTGGTGTCGCCACCTCGTGGCCCCACTTCGTTTCCCTTTCGGTCTTCTGGAAGCTTCGTGGAAAAATAAGACCCTGGGCGTTGATTCCGTCCAATTCCGAGAATATTTCCTTTGTAGGATTTCTGAAACCAAAAATAGCGGAAAACAACAACTGGCTCTTCGGCATCTCGTCAATAGGTTAGTGCCGGAAAATGCATAATAATGACATAAAATGTGTATAAAACATGTGAGTATCATCATAAAAGTAGCATGGAACATAAGAAATTATAGATACGTTTGAGACGTATCACTGTACGCATTACATCTTCCTCTTGGGGTTCCCAACGGACGTGTGTCTTACACGCCATCAAGCATTTTTTCTGGCGCCGTTGCCGGGGAGATCAAGACACGCTGCAAGGGGAGTCTCCCACATCCAATCTCTTTACTTTGTTTTTGTCTTGCTTTACTTTACTTTATTTACTGCTTTGTTTGCTCTCAATATCAATAATACAAAAAAATTAGTTACTAGTTTTACTTTATTTACTGTCTTGTTTGCGTTCTCCATATTAAAAACACAAAAAGAATTAGTTACTTGCATTTACTTTATTTAGTTTGCTTTATTTACTACTGCTAAAATGGGTACTCCTGAGAATACTAAGTTGTGTGACTTCACTAGCACAAATAATAGTGATTTCCTATGCACACCTATTGCTCCACCTGCTGCTACAACAGAATTTTATGAAATTAAACCTGCTTGACTGAATCTTGTTATGAGAGAGCAATTTTCTAGTGTTAGTTCTGATGATGCTGCTGCCCATCTAAATAATTTTGTTGAACTTTGTGAAATGCAAAAGTATAAGGATGTAGATGGTGAAATTATAAAATTGAAATTGTTTCCTTTCTCCTTAAGAGGAAGAGCTAAAGATTGGTTGCTATCTTTGCCTAAGAATAGTATTGATTCATGGACTAAATGTAAGGATGCTTTCATTGGTAGATATTATCCTCCCGCTAAAATTATATCTTTGAGAAGTAGCATAATGAATTTTAAGCAATTGGATAATGAGCATGTTGCCCAAGCATGGGAAAGAATGAAATCTTTGGTAAAGAATTGCCCTACCCATGGACTGACTACTTGGATGATCATCCAAACCTTCTATGCAGGATTGAATTTTTCTTCGCGGAACCTATTGGATTCAGCTGCTGAAGGTACTTTTATGTCCATAACCTTATGCGCGGCAACAAAGCTCCTTGATGATATGATGATAAATTACTCTGAATGGCACACTGAAAGGGCTCCACAAGGTAAGAAGGTAAATTTTGTTGAAGAAACCTCCTCCTTGAGTGATAAGATTGATGCTATTATGTCTATGCTTGTGAATGGTAGATCTAATGTTGATCCTAATAATGTTCCTTTAGCTTCATTGGTTGCTTAAGAAGAGCATGTTGATGTGAACTTCATCAAAAGTAATAATTTCAACAACAATGCTTATAGGAATAATTCTGGTAACAACTATAGGCCATATCCTTCTCATAATAGTAATGGTAATGGTAATTATTATGGGAATTATTACAACAATAATAGGAGTGTACCCCCTGGTATTTAAGCCATGCTTAAAGAATTTATTAGTACACAAACTGCTTTTAACAAATCTGTTGAAGAAAAGCTTGATAAAATTGATATTCTTGCTTCTAAGGTTAATAGTCTTGCCTCTGATGTTGATCTTTTAAAATTGAAAGTTATGCCTAATGAAGATAAAGATATTAAGTCATTTGCTACAGCAAATGCCATCCAAGTTCAAATTAATGAGAATATTAGATTGATGGCTGAATTGCATGCTAGGTGGGAAAGAGAAGAAAAACTAGCTAAAGAGAATAATGTAGCTAAAGTTTGGACTATTACCACCACTAGTAATGATAATGCTTCACATGTTGCTACACCCCGTACTATCAATGGTAAAATAATTGGTGTTGGCAATGTTTCTACTTGTGACGCCCCGGAACCGGTATCCTGAGGATTCCAGCAATCCTGCCGAAATCCGCACGATATCGATTCTGAGACGCCCTCCGGCACGACGTGCGCGACGAATCGCACACGTGATGCCAGAGGAATTAACACGAGCGGTAACATTACAACAAGATTACAATAGAGCCCACAAGATACATATATTACAACAACGACTCCAACGAGTCAAGATACAAATATACAATACAAAGATCCAAATCATACGAGAAGATCGAATACGTCCGAGTACGGACAAGATACAAATTGGACTAAGAGTCCCGAAGATAAACGATGGCGTCCATAACCCTGCCCAGGCCAAGCCGGAAGGGTAACCTTGCTAACGTCGTCATCTCGTACCTGTCAAAGTCGGGCCATCGGTTGCCGACAAAGGGAGGAAGCAAAAGAGAAAGAGGAAAGGCGAGAGTAAGTACCAAGGAACGAACTCCGGCACGTACTTAGCGAGACTAGAAATGGCTATGCTCGCCGGGCGAGTATAAATATATATCGCCTGGGGCTATATGGTGGGTTTAGCGGCAGCAAAACTATAACCAATAGAGACACGCTACAACATCCGTCTAATCAGAGAAGATAAGAGAGCGCACAAGGTAACAGATAAATACTACACAAACATAACCCAGCCGATTACACATATCCCCTTCAACAATTGCGAAGAGGCAATGTAAAAGGCACTCAACGGTGGACAAGTTTTATTAGGTAGCCATTGTAATAATGCTATATTACTACGCAAGTTATTAGCAAATTATTAGCATCAACATAAAGGTGTAAGTTGTTCTATGATCAAGCTATACAATTCCAAGTCGTCCATAACCGCGGACACGGCTTATCGATAAGATGTACACCCTGCAGGGGTTGCCCAAATGTAACCATACGCATGCTCGACCCACTTACGACAGGTGGATGTCTCACAACAAGACCGTTCCCAGTTCAACAAGAAAGTCTAGGGGGCCACCCGACTAAGCTACCCGTAACGAAGTCCGGCCGTACTCCGAAGCGGACTCAGGGTTTGCGACGGCGGCTAGGCGTGCGAACCACACGCTTCGCTAAACGTCCCGCGGGGTACAGTACAGAATATAAACACCCGAAGGCAACAGGAAGTAAACACCCGAAGGCAACAGTAAGTAAAGCATGGCATACATGGCATCGGCAAATAAAACCAAGGTTGTGGCCCCCTTTTCAACCGACTTGAGAAAAGGTAATGGGTGAGGGGGTCCCAATAATCGTCCCCACGCATGGGTAGAGCGCTCAATCTCGGAACGGATAACAAGAACTCGGGTCCTAGGGGACATTAGCGAGTCAAAGTTCCGATGCTTTCGCAAAGGGGCTCACGGATGCCTCTCGCTTACAATTTTAGTTGTTAACAATTAAGTAAAGCATGTGTATCTCGAACAACTGATATAGCATGTGATAACCTCCCAACAACCCAACATATCCCGATAACAGATCGAGATAAACAACAGAGCCTAAACACGCCTACGACTCGCCAGGCTCAAATATCAAGCAACGGCTATGGGTAAGGAATGATACATATAGGATTATTATGGTAAACAAGTGGAATAGGACACGTGATTCAATACAGAATCGCAACATAAGGATAGCAATGCGAGGGAGAGAGTAAAATAGGTGAAGAGAGAGGGCTCGCATGTGAAAAGCTGCAGAAGAACTTGTCGAAGAACTCGTCGTATCTCACAACACCACTTCGCGATCCTATCCGAGAAGAAGCAAATGCTGGAACACACAACGTATGCAATCTTACTACTACGGATAGAGAATTGGCATGATCAAGATGATATGCATGACATGGCAGATATGATGCAATGCAACTTATCCATTTTAAGCTGAGTCGAAACCCCGGACAAACAAATTAGAGTTGGAGTTGCATTTCTACCGGCAAGGTTAAGGGTGGATTATCATAGCAAACATGGCAGGTGAGCTACATCAAAGTTAAATGGAACCGGGACAATATTTATATAGTATCCCACTAATTCCATATGTTCCATATTAGGTGTCATTGCAAACCATCACGATATTGTATGATGCATGATGCAACAGCAAGCATGGATGGCATATTCTTGTTCCTCTCATTTTTCTGATCAAAATTGATATATAACACTTTTAATTTTGAATTACAGATTATAAGTTATTAACAATTTAGTTTTTATCAATTTTTAATAGCAAAACAGAATTATTTAAATAGGAAAAGGACCCAGAAAACATATCAGTCGGGGGGGAGGACCCCGGGTTTATTTTGAAAAGTAGGCCGGGGGCTTTGTTGAAACGGACAGGCGGCAGGGACCGCGGGTTAGGTTGGAAGAAAAGGGAGGGGTCTTTTTGAAAGAAGATCAGATCTGGATCTGAGGCGGAGATGCTCACCGGGCGGGATTCTAGCCCGGGTCGCTGACGGGTGGGGTCTGGCGATGACGTGGCTGCCACGCTGGCGAAGCATCCACGCACGCACAGAAGCTGTTCGACGGGGTGCGCGCGCAGGGAAGGTGGCCACTGCGTCTCGGCGTGGAAGCGCGCGGGCGTCTGGAGGCATACCAGGAAGCGAGAGGGGACGCAACGGACGCGCCTCGACGGCGCGGACCAAGAGGAGGCGGCGCCGGGCACAGGGGGTCCACGGAGGCTCGCCGGCGACGGTGTTCTGCGGAGAACGCGGCCGGCATCAACGACAAGAAGATGTACCAGGAAGCAAAAGAGGGGTATAGGATGTCTAGGAGGTGCGCAACGTTACCCTGAGCGCGATGGCGTGGTCGGTTCGGCCGGCGGTCGTCGAGGTTGGCCGGAATCGGCGAGTTTTTCCGCCGGACCTGGAGAAGAAACGGCGAATACAGCGTCGATTGAGGGGGCCCTGCGGCGATTCCTTGCACGAAGGTGTTCAAGACATGGAGGCGGAGCTCCTGATGGCTTCGGCATGGCGAGGGGTGGCCGGATTCGACGGGGCACCGGCGGGGAGCTCACGGTGGTGGAGAAGAGAAAACAAAGAGGAAGAGAGAAACGGCGGCGCGAGGGAGGAAGAGAAGGGAGGGTTGGTGGCTAGGGTTTGCCGCGCGGGATAAGAGCGGGGGGAGCAGGTGAGGAGGGTGGTGGTGCGGCGTGGTCCACAGCACGGCGCACGGCATGTGCGTGAGGAGGAGAAGACGACAACGTCGTGGCGTGGAGAGGTCTCCCTCGAAGGGGTACGCAGGTCGGGCTGGGCCAAGGAAAACGGGTGGAGGTGGGCTGCTGGAGGGAAAAAAAAAAGGAGAGAGAGATGGGCCAGGGGTTGCGGCCTGTTAGCTAGGTTAGGTTAGGTTTTTCTGTTTTATTTTTATTTTAAATATGTTTCCTTTTCCTTTTGATTTTAAAACTGTTTTGAACCATCTTTTGAAAATAGACAAAGGTAAACCAAATTTAATTTGTAAGACATTTAAAATAGTTATATTTGTTAATAGATTTGGTGTTAGGGTTTGTTAAAAGAAAAGTAAAGGGTTTTATATAGAAACCATATGAGAAGGGAAAGCACAAATAGTTTTTATTAAAAATATGTTTTATTTGGCAAAATCTTGTGGATGAAATGATGCATGATGATGCATGTGCCAAGACTATGCACAAAATAAAAACAACAAACAAAACTAATAGGGGTGCTACCCGGGGCCGTTACAATCGACACCACTAACAAGGAACCTCGCCCCGAGGTTCCACCTCAAGGTACGGGGGAGAGAGGCGAACTATCGAGTCTTCAGGCGTCGTGTCGATCTCCTCGACACCACTAACAAGAAGTCTTGCTCCAGCTTGGGTGGTCGACACCACCAACAAGAAGTCGTTGTCCCGCTGTCGATGATGCGCTTCTATCGGCAGCCTCGGTCGCAGATGATCAAGCGCCGTACAAAAAGATGGAAGGAGTAAGAATCACATTGATGCACCCATTCAAGTAACTAGAGCGAATAATAAAAGTAGTCGGTATGGTCGCGACTCCATCCCGCACTCAAAGTATTACTCTGTACATGAATAAGAGAATCATGCAACCAACTCCAGGAATACAGATTGACGATCTTGATAAACATCGACAACGAAGGTTCATGAGGTCAAAAACACAAGAGATAGAGGAAAGATCACATAAACCGAGATGACGTCAACAGAGAGGACAAAGGTTAGCCGCCGGTGATGTTCTTCTGTCGGAAGGTCTTCAAAGATCGGTCCTATTAGGTGAAGGTATAGATCGTCCAACCCACGTCGGAACCTAAGACTCGGAGAACTCGGATAAGAGAGAAGACTCAAAACGCGGAAAGGTAAGAGAAGAAAGAATGTAGGTAAGGAGAAAAATCAGAGCTAATCAGAACTATCCAACGAATTTTAAAAAATAGTTTGGACTCTCTAAACTCAACGACCGTTGGCAAGGTTATCCTACAGGCTGGACTAGTGGGGTACCGCAACCTGAGGCTCTGATACCAACTTGTGACGCCCCGGAACCGGTATCCTGAGGATTCCAGCAATCCTGCCGAAATCCGCACGATATCGATTCTGAGACGCCCTCCGGCACGACGTGCGCGACGAATCGCACACGTGATGCCAGAGGAATTAACACGAGCGGTAACATTACAACAAGATTACAATAGAGCCCACAAGATACATATATTACAACAACGACTCCAACGAGTCAAGATACAAATATACAATACAAAGATCCAAATCATACAGAAGATCGAATACGTCCGAGTACGGACAAGATACAAATTGGACTAAGAGTCCCGAAGATAAACGATGGCGTCCATAACCCTGCCCAGGCCAAGCCGGAAGGGTAACCTTGCTAACGTCGTCATCTCGTACCTTTCAAAGTCGGGCCATCGGTTGCCGACAAAGGGAGGAAGCAAAAGAGAAAGAGGAAAGGCGAGAGTAAGTACCAAGGAACGAACTCCGGCACGTACTTAGCGAGACTAGAAATGGCTATGCTCGCCGGGAGAGTATAAATATATATCGCCTGGGGCTATATGGTGGGTTTAGCGGCAGCAAAACTATAACCAATAGAGACACGCTACAACATCCGTCTAATCAGAGAAGATAAGAGAGCGCACAAGGTAACAGATAAATACTACACAAACATAACCCAGCCGATTACACATATCCCCTTCAACAATTGCGAAGAGGCAATGTAAAAGGCACTCAACGGTGGACAAGTTTTATTAGGTAGCCATTGTAATAATGCTATATTACTACGCAAGTTATTAGCAAATTATTAGCATCAACATAAAGGTGTAAGTTGTTCTATGATCAAGCTATACAATTCCAAGTCGTCCATAACCGCGGACACGGCTTATCGATAAGATGTACACCCTGCGGGGGTTGCCCAAATGTAACCATACGCATGCTCGACCCACTTACGACGGGTGGATGTCTCACAACAAGACCGTTCCCGGCTCAACAAGAAAGTCTAGGGGGGCCACCCGACTAAGCTACCCGTAACGAAGTCCGGCCGTACTCCGAAGCGGACTCAGGGTTTGCGACGGCGGCTAGGCGTGCGAACCACACGCTTCGCTAAACGTCCCTCGGGGTACAGTACAGAATATAAACACCCGAAGGCAACATGAAGTAAACACCCGAAGGCAACAGTAAGTAAAGCATGGCATACATGGCATCAGCAAATAAAACCAAGGTTGTGGCCCCCTTTTCAACTGACTTGAGAAAAGGTAATGGGTGAGGGGGGGTCCCAATAATCGTCCCCACGCATGGGTAGAGCGTTCAATCTCGGAACAGATAACAAGAACTCGGGTCCTAGGGGACATTAGCGAGTCAAAGTTCCGATGCTTTCGCAAAGGGGCTCACAGATGCCTCTGCTTACAATTTTAGTTGTTAACAATTAAGTAAAGCATGTGTATCTCCAACAATTGATATAGCATGTGATAACCTCCCAACAACCCAACATATCCCGATAACAGATCGAGATAAACAACAGAGCCTAAACACGCCTACGACTCGCCAGGCTCAAATATCAAGCAACGGCTATGGGTAAGGAATGATACATATAGGATTATTATGGTAAACAAGTGGAATAGGACACGTGATTCGATACAGAATCGCAACATAAGGATAGCAATGCGAGGGAGAGAGTAAAATAGGTGAAGAGAGAGGGCTCGCCTGTGAAAAGCTGCAGAAGAACTTGTCGAAGAACTCGTCGTATCTCACAACACCACTTCGCGATCCTATCCGAGAAGAAGCAAATGCTGGAACACACAACGTATGCAATCTTACTACTACGGATAGAGAATCGGCATGATCAAGATGATATGCATGACATGGCAGATATGATGCAATGCAACTTATCCATTTTAAGCTGAGTCGAAACCCCGGACAAACAAATTAGAGTTGGAGTTGCATTTCTACCGGCAAGGTTAAGGGTGGATTATCATAGCAAACATGGCAGGGTGAGCTACATCAAAGTTAAATGGAACCGGGACAATATTTATATAGTATCCCACTAATTCCATATGTTCCATATTAGGTGTCATTGCAAACCATCACGATATTGTATGATGCATGATGCAACAGCAAGCATGGATGGCATATTCTTGTTCCTCTCATTTTTCTGATCAAAATTGATATATAACACTTTCAATTTTGAATTACAGATTATAAGTTATTAACAATTTAGTTTTTATCAATTTTTAATAGCAAAACAGAATTATTTAAATAGGAAAAGGACCCAGAAAACATATCAGTCGGGGGGGAGGACCCCGGGTTTATTTTGAAAAGTAGCTGGGGGCTTTGTTGAAACGGACAGGCGGCAGGGACCGCGGGTTAGGTTGGAAGAAAAGGGAGGGGTCTTTTTGAAAGAAGATCAGATCTGGATCTGAGGCGGAGATGCTCACCGGGCGGGATTCTAGCCCGGGTCGCTGACGGGTGGGGTCTGGCGATGACGTGGCTGCCACGCTGGCGAAGCGTCCACGCACGCACAGAAGCTGTTCGACGGGGTGCGCGCGCGGGGAAGGTGGCCACTGCGTCTCGGCGTGGAAGCGCGCGGGCGTCTGGAGGCATACCAGGAAGCGAGAGGGGACGCAACGGACGCGCCTCGACGGCGCGGACCAAGAGGAGGCGGCGCCGGGCACAGGGGGTCCACGGAGGCTCGCCGGCGACGGTGTCTCGCGGAGAACGCGGCCGGCATCAACGACAAGAAGATGTACCAGGAAGCAAAAGAGGGGTATAGGATGTCTAGGAGGTGCGCAACGTTACCCTGAGCGCGATGGCGTGGTCGGTTCGGCCGGCGGTCGTCGAGGTTGGCCGGAATCGGCGAGTTTTTCCGCCGGACCTGGAGAAGAAACGGCGAATACGGCGTCGATTGAGGGGGCCCTGCGGCGATTCCTTGCACGAGGATGTTCAGGACAAAGAGGCGGAGCTCCTGATGGCTTCGGCATGGCGAGGGGTGGCCGGATTCGACGGGGCACCGGCGGGGAGCTCACGGTGGTGGAGAAGAGAAAACAAAGAGGAAGAGAGAAACGGCGGCGCGAGGGAGGAAGAGAAGGGAGGGTTGGTGGCTAGGGTTTGCCGCGCGGGATAAGAGCGGGGGGGAGCAGGTGAGGAGGGTGGTGGTGCAGCGTGGTCCACAGCACGGCGCACGGCATGTGCGTGAGGAGGAGAAGACGACAACGTCGTGGCGTGGAGAGGTCTCCCTCGAAGGGGTACGCAGGTCGGGCTGGGCCAAGGAAAACGGGTGGAGGTGGGCTGCTGGAGGGAAAAAAAGGAGAGAGAGATGGGCCAGGGGTTGCGGCCTGTTAGCTAGGTTAGGTTAGGTTTTTCTGTTTTATTTTTATTTTAAATATGTTTCCTTTTCCTTTTGATTTTAAAACTGTTTTGAACCATCTTTTGAAAATAGACAAAGGTAAACCAAATTTAATTTGTAAGACATTTAAAATAGTTATATTTGTTAATAGATTTGGTGTTAGGGTTTGTTAAAAGAAAAGTAAAGGGTTTTATATAGAAACCATATGAGAAGGGAAAGCACAAATAGTTTTTATTTAAAATATGTTTTATTTGGCAAAATCTTGTGGATGAAATGATGCATGATGATGCATGTGCCAAGACTATGCACAAAATAAAAACAACAAACAAAACTAATAGGGGTGCTACCCGGGGCCGTTACACTACTCCTAGTGCAAAGCGTGCAAAATTGCCTGAAACTGCTGAAACTGATAAAACTGCTGAAATTTTTCAAAATAATGGGGACAATGATCCCATTGCTGTAGATCATAATGGTTTAGATTTTGATGATTGTCATATCTCAGAAGTTATAAAGTTCTTACAAAAACTTGCTAGAAGTCCCAATGCTAGTGCTATAAATTTGGCCTTTACAAAACATATTACAAATGCTCTCATAAAAGCTAGAGAAGAGAAATTAAAACTTGAAACTTCTATTCCTAGGAAGTTAGAAGATGGTTGGGAGCCCATCATTAAGATGAAGGTCAATGATTTTAATTGTAATGCTTTATGTGATCTTGGTGCAAGTATTTCTGTTATGCCTAAGAAAATCTATGATATGCTTGACTTGCCACCATTGAAAAATTGTTATTTGGATGTTAATCTTGCTGATAATGCTATAAAGAAACCTTTGGGGAAGATTGATAATGTTCGCATTATGGTTAACAATAATCTTGTCCCCGTTGATTTTGTTGTCTTGGATATTGAATGCAATGCATCTTGTCCCATTATTTTGGGAAGACCTTTTCTTCGAACTGTTGGTGCTATCATTGATATGAAGGAAGGTAATATTAAGTATCAATTTCCTCTCAAGAAAGGGATGGAACACTTCCCTAGAAAGAGAATGAAGTTACCTTATGATTCTATTATTAGAACAAATTATGATGTTGATGCTTCATCTCTTGATAACACTTGATTCACACTTTCTGCGCCTAGCTGAAAGGCGTTAAAGAAAAGCGGTTATGGGAGACAACCCATTATTTTACTTCTGCACTTTTGTTTTATATTTGAGTCTTGGAAGTTGTTACTACTTTAGCAACCTCTCCTTATCTTTATTTTATTGCATTGTTGTGCCAAGTAAAGTCTTTGATAGTAAAGATGATACTAGATTTGGATTACTGCGCAGAAACAGATTTCTTACTGTCATGAAATTGAGCAGCCCCGTCTGTAGGTAACCCAGAAAATCTGCCAATTTACGTGCGTGATCCATAGATATGTACGCAACTTTCATTAAATTTGAGCATTTTCATCTGAGCAAGTTAAGTGCCCCAGAAAAATTTGTCTTTACGGACTGTTCTGTTTTGACAGATTCTGCCTTTTATTTCGCATTGCCTGTTTTGCTATGTTTGATGGATTTATTTGTTCCATTAACTTTCAGTAGCCTTGTGCAATGTCCAGAAGTGTTAAGAATGATTATGTCACCTCTGAATATGTGAATTTTCAATTATCCACTAACCCTCTAATGAGTTTGTTTTGAGTTTGGTGTGGAGGAAGTTTTCAAGGGTCAAGAGAGGAGGATGATACAATATGATCAAGAAGAGTGAAAAGTCTAAGCTTGGGGATGCCCCCGTGGTTCATACCTGCATATTTTAAGAAGACTCAAGCATCTAAGCTTGGGGATGCCCAAGGCATCCCTTCTTCATCGACAACTTATCGTGTCACCTCTAGTGAAACTATATTTTTATTCCGTCACATCTTATGTGCTTTACTTGGAGCGTCTGTATGCTTTTGTTTTTGTTTTTGTTTGAATAAAATCGGATCCTAGCATTCTTTGTGTGGGAGAGAGGCACGCTCCGCTGTTGCATATGAACACATGTTTTCTTAGTTTTACTTTTAATGTTCATGGCGAAGGTTGAAAACTGCTTCGTTCATCGTTATATGGTTGGAAACAGAAAATGCTTCATGTGGTAATTGGTATAATGTCTTGAATAATTTGATACTTGGCAATTGTTGTGCTCATATAGATCATGTTTAAGCTATTGCATCATGTACTTTGTACCTATTAATGAAGAACTACATAAAGCTTGTTAAAATTTGGTTTGCATGATTGGTCTCTCTAGAGTCTAGATATTTTCTGGTTAAGGTGTTTGAACAACAAGGAGACAATGTAGAGTCTTATAATGCTTGCAATATGTTCTTATGTAAGTTTTGTTGTACCGTTTTATACTTGAGTTTGCTTCAAACAACCTTGCTAGCCTAGCCTTGTATTGAGAGGGATTCTTCTCGTGCATCCAAAATCCTTGAGCCAAAAAACTATGCCATTTGTGTCCACCATACCTACCTACTACATGGTATTTCTCTGCCATTCCAAAGTAAATTACTTGAGTGCTACCTTTAAAATTCTATTCTTTGTCTTTGCAATATATAGCTCATGGGAAAATAGCCTTAAAAACTATTGTGGTATTGAATATGTACTTATGTATCTTATTTCTTATAAGTTGCTTGTTGAGCGGTAACCATGTTTCTGGGGACGCCACCAACTATTACACCTTTGTTGAATATCATGTGAGTTGCTATGCATGTTCGTCTTGTCTGGAGTAAGGGTGATTTATCATGATCAAATGGTTTGAGTATGCATATTGTTAGAGAAGAACATTGGGCCGCTAACTAAAGCCATGATCCATGGTGGAAGTTTCAGTTTGGACAATCAATCCTCAATCTCTTATGAGAATATTATCTGTTGCTGAATGCTTACGCATTAAAGAGGAGTCCATTACCTGTTGTCTATGTTGTCCCGGTATGGATGTCTAAGTTGAGAATATCAAAAACGAGAAATCAAATGCGATCTATCTCCTTGGACCTTTGTACAGGCGGCATAGAGGTACCCCTTTGTGACACTTGGTTGAAACATATGTTATGCAATGATAATCCATGTAAATCCAAGCTAATTAGGACAAGGTGCGAGCACTATTGGTAATCTATGCATGAGGCTTGCAACTTATAAGATGTCTTATACATAACACATATGAATTATTACTACCGTTGACAAAATTGTTTCTATGTTTTCAAAATGAAAAGCTCTAGCACAAAAATAGTAATCCATGCTTCCCTCTGCGAAGGGCATATCTTTTACTTTATGATGAGTCAGTTTACCTACTTCTTTCTATCTTAGAAGCAAACACTTGTGTGAACTGTGTGCATTGATTCTTACATGTTTACCTATTGCACTTGTTATATTACTTTGTGTTGACAATTCTCCATGAGATATACATGTTGAAGTTGAAAGCAACTGCTGAAACTTATATCTTCCTTTGTGTTGCTTCAAAGCTTTCTACTAAGAACCTATTGCTTTATGAGTTAACTCTTATGCAAGTCTTACTGATGCTTGTCTTGAAAGTACTATTCATGAAAAGTCTTTGCTATATGATTCAGTTGTTTATTCATTGTCTTTACCATTGCTTCGAATCGCTGCATTCATCTCATATGCTTTACAATAGTATTGATCAAGATTATGATAGCATGTCACTTTATCGTTTACCTACTCGAGGGCGAGTAGGAACTAAGCTTGGGGATGATTGATACGTCTCAAACGTATCTATAATTTCTTATGTTCCATGCTACTTTTATGATGATACTCACATGTTTTATATACACTTTATGTCATTATTATGCATTTTCCAAGCACTAACCTATTGACGAGATGCGGAAGAGCCGCTTGTTGTTTTCTCGCTGTTTTGGTTTCAGAAATCCTACAAAGGAAATATTCTCGGAATTGGACGAAATCAACGCCCAGGGTCTTATTTTACCACGAAGCTTCCAGAAGACCGAAGAGCATACGAAGTGGGGCCACGAGGTGGCCAGACCATAGGCCGGCGCGGCCAGGGAGGGGCCCGCGCCGCCCTATGGTGTGGGCCCCTCGTCAGCCCTCCAACCCTGCCCTTCCGCCTACTTATAGCCTTCGTCGCGAAAACCCATGTACCGAGAGCCACGATACGGAAAACCTTCCAGAGACGCCGCCGCCGCCAATCCCATCTCGGGGGATTCAGGAGATCGCCTCCGGCACCCTGCCGGAGAGGGGAATCATCTCTCGGAGGACTCTTCATCACCATGATCGCCTCCGGATTGATGTGTGAGTAGTTCACCCCTGGACTATGGGTCCATAGCAGTGGCTAGATGGTTGTCTTCTCCTCATTGTGCTATCATGTTAGATCTTGTGAGTTGCCTATCATGATCAAGATCATCTATTTGTAATGCTACATGTTGTGTTTGTTGGGATTTGATGAATATGGAATACTATGTCAAGTTGATTATCAATCTATCATATATGTGTTGTTTATGTTCTTGCATGCTCTCCGTTGCTAGTAGAGGCTCTGGCCAAGTTGATACTTGTGACTCCAAGAGGGAGTATTTATGCTCGATAGTGGGTTCATGCCTCCATTGAATCCGGGACAAGTGATGGAAAGTTCTAAGGTTGTGGATGTGTTGTTGCCACTAGGGATAAAAGATCAATGCTTTGTCTAAGGATATTTGTGTTGATTACATTACGCACCATACTTAATGCAATTGTGTGTTGTTTGCAACTTAATACTGGAAGGGGTTCGGATGATAACCTGAAGGTGGACTTTTTAGGCCTAGATGCATGCTGGATAGCGGTCTATGTACTTTGTCGTAATGCCCTGATTAAATCTCATAGTAGTCATCGTGATATGTATGTGCATTGTTATGCCCTCTCTATTTGTCAATTGCCCAACTGTAATTTGTTCACCCAACATGCCATTTATCTTATTGGAGAGACACCAACTAGTGAACTGTGGACCCCGGTCCATTCTTTTACATCCGAAATACAATCTACTACAAACTCTGTTCTTTACTGTTCTTCGCAAACAAACATCATCTTCCACACTATACATTTAATCCTTTGTTTACAGCAAGCCGGTGAGATGGACAACCTCACTGTTACGTTGGGGCAAAGTACTTTGATTGTGTTGTGCAGGTTCCACGTTGGCGCCGGAATCCCTGGTGTTGCACCGCACTACACTCCGCCACCAACAACCTTCACGTGTTCCTTGACTCCTACTGGTTTGATAACCTTGGTTTCTTACTGAGGGAAAACTTGCTGCTGTACGCATCACACCGTCCTCTTGGGGTTCCCAACGGACGTGTGTCTTACACGCCATCAACCCTTCACTCCCCTCTCAATCTCTCACGATTCCCTGCATTCGGTCGCCGGAGTTCTTGACGCCGCCGTTGCTTGAGGTCATCCAGGAGCCCATGGAAAGGTTGAGGAGAAGCGCCTCGACAAGAGGATCATCTGTGTGCAAGCAGAGCATCAAAGGGAGCAAGGAAGAGGGTGAATTTTGGTGTTCCCTTTTGCTCGGGTTCGATGGAAATCCTAAGCTTGCCGTCTTCTCCGACCACCATCATCGCTGCCGACCACTGATGACCCACAAGTATAGGGGATCGCAACAGTCTTCGAGGGAAGTAAAACCCAATTTATTGATTCGACACAAGGGAGCCAAAGAATATTTGTAAGCCTTAACAGCGGAGTTGTCAATTCAGCTGCACCTGAAACAGACTTGCTCGCAAGAGTTTATCGAGAGTAACAGCTTTATAGCAGTAGCAGTAGTGAAATATCAGCGAGCAGTGTAACAAAGACAGCAGTAGTGATTATAGTAAACAGCGAGGATTAAAATATCGTAGGCACAGGGATGGATGAACGGGCGTTGCATGGATGAGAGAAACTCATGTAACAATCAAGGTAGGGCATTTGCAGATAGTAATAAAACGGTATCCAAGTACTAATCAATCAATAGGCATGTGTTCCATATTTAGTCGTACGTGGTCGCAATGAGAAACTTGCACAACATCTTTTATCCTACCAGCCGGTGGCAGCCGGGCCTCTAGGGAATCTACTGGAAATTAAGGTACTCCTTTTAATAGAGCACCGGAGCAAAGCATTAACACTCCGTGAACACATGCGATCCTCACATCACCGCCTTCCCCTCCGGTTATCCCAATTTCTGTCACTTTGGGGCCTCGGGTTCCGGACAACGACATGTGTATACAACTTGCAGGTAAGATCATAAAACAATGCATATCATCATGAAACAATAACATGTTCAGATCTGAGATCATCGCACTCGGGCCCTAGTGACAAGCATCAAGCATAACAAGTTGCAACAATATCATCAAAGTACAAATTACGGACACTAGGCACTATGCCCTAACAATCTCATGCTATTACATGACCAATTTCATCCAATCCCTACCATCCCCTTCAGCCTACAGCGGGGGAATTACTCACACATGGATGGGGGAAACATGGCTGGTCAATGGAGAGGCGTCGGTGGTGATGATGGCGATGATCTCCTCCAATTCCCCGTCCCGGCGGAGTGCCAGAACTGAGTTTCTGGTCCCGAGACGGAGTTTCGCGATGGCGGCGGTGTTCTGGATGTCTTCTGGCGATTTCGTCTAACCCCCCGTGCGTTTTTAGGTCGAAACCTTTAAGTAGTCGGAAGGGGGACACCTGGGGCTTCCCGAGGAGCCGCCACCATAGGCTGGCGCGGCCCAGGGGCCTGCCGCGCCGCTCGGTGGGTGATACGTCTCCGACGTATCGATAATTTCTTATGTTCTATGCCATATTATTGATGATACCTACATGTTTTATGCACACTTTATGTCATATTCGTGCATTTTCTCGGAACTAACCTATTAACAAGATGCCGAAGTGCCAGTTCCTGTTTTCTGCTGTTTTTGGTTTCAGAAATCCTAGTAACGAAATATTCTCGGAATTGGACGAAACGAAGACCCAGGTTCCTATTTTCACCGGAAGCATCCAGAACACCCGGGAAGGACCAGAGGGGGGGCACTGGGCCCCCGAGACCATAGGCCGGCGCGGCCCAGGCCCGGGCCGCGCCGCCATATGGTGTGGCCACCCCGTCGACCCTCCTGCGCCGCCTCTTCGCCTATATAAAGCCTCCGTCGCGAAACCCCCGATACGAAGAACCACGATACGGAAAACCTTCCGCAGCCGCCGCCATCGCGAAGCCAAGATCCGGGGGACAGGAGTCTCTGTTCCGGCACCCTGCCGGAGCGGGGAAGTGCCCCGGAAGGCTTCTCCATCGACACCGCTGCCATCTCCACCGCCATCTTCATCACCGCTGCTGCTCCCATGAGGAGGGAGTAGTTCTCCATCGAGGCTCGGGGCTGTACCGGTAGCTATGTGGTTCATCTCTCTCCTATGTGCTTCAATACAATAATCTCATGAGCTGCCTTACATGATTGAGATTCATATGATGATGCTTGTAATCTAGATGTCACTATGCTAGTCAAGAGAGTTTTACTTATGTGATCTCCGGAGACTCCTT
>NC_061510.1:158794341-158821562 GCF_022539505.1 Lolium rigidum | reverse complement strand
GACCTTCCTCTTCGGCGCCTAGGGGTGCTCAGGCCATGGCCCCTGTGTATGCCGTCACGCCTTTTAATCCAAACCCGAAGACGCCGTTTGCGATTGAAGCTGTGAAGAGGTTGCGTGCTATCAGTCCATCTTTGGAGGCTCCGCCTTCTGGTGTGGCTTCCCCTCGTGTGTCGGCGGATGCTCTTCTTTTGGCTCTCGATGCGGTTTCCTCTGTTTCTCCTTTGCCTTCCGGTCTTGCTGGGGACCGGCCTCGCTTGGACAGGCCAGCTAGAGGACGTGTGTGCACTCTCGCCCGTACCACACCTGCGGCGGCGAGACGAGCTGCGGCTTCCGAGGCTGCACGGGTGGGTGCGCTCGACGGAGCTCATGCCTCGGCGCCCGCCCTTGGGGAGGGTGCGGGAGAGGCGGGGCTGCGAGGGGGATCTTCTTCACCCCTACCCCCTCGCACGTCGCCACCTTCACCTTGCGGGGTAGGGTCTGCGACGCCGCTTACTCCCTGTTCGGTCGCTCGTGGGGGTTCTTCCTCGGGTTTGCCCCCTCGAGCTTCAGCTGCGGGTGACGGGTGCCCCTTGGCCCGGCTGGCCGCTTCCTCTACTGTTGCTGCTGAGGTGGAGGAGATGCCGCCTGCACCGTCGGTGGACCAGGCTACCCAGCCGACGCCGCCTGTGTCGGCCTTGGGTGCGGTCGACGAGTCGCCGCTGCCTCCCCTGGCTAGCGGCGGTGCAGGGCTTCCTTCGGTGGAGCCTGCTAGGGGGGGGGGGGGTCTTCCTCGACTGCTACCCCCCCTAGGGCTTCCACCACGACGCGGCCTACAGGCGTCGACGCGGCCACCTCCATTCGCCGTAGCAATCGGCATGGGGTTGGCATCGATGTGGCGGCTGCGACGGATGAGGATACCATGGCAAAGGCCATGCGTCGTAAGGCGGAGGCAAACCTTGACTTTTCAGGTACCGTTAATAGTTCAAAATCTTTTTTATCTTTCCCAACACCGCTTATGGCTTCTAAGTTGCATAATGTGGGGCTTTCGTTGGGTACTTCTTTTAGTTCTATTTCTGTTTCGGCTAATGCCCTGAGGCGTATGGAGTTTGATAGACTCAAGTTTACTCCTACGCTCTCGGGTAAGTCGGATACCTCTTTTTCTGATGAGGATGATGAGGAAGTGTACGCCGTCTCAGACGGCCAGCTTCTTTCACATCTAGTTGGAGAGGTATCGGAGGTTGGTCTAGATGATACCGCTCTAGACTCTTGTATTGAATTACAAGCGACTGAGCGTAAATCAAGACTTTCCTCCATTAAGCGCAAAGCATGGCCTAATAAGAAGGCTAAGATACCTAAATCTCCAATTGTTTCCAAATGAATGGCATGTTTAAGAATAGCGAGAGGTCCGAGAGACTTGGCTAAACACTTACACATCGCGGAAAACATTCGGGAACATGTTTTAGATTTTGTTGCTATTTCCGAGACGCGGCAAACGGAATTACTCAACAAGTTTCCTAAACCGCCTTTCGAGCGGGGAAGACTTTGCTTGGGTTTCCCGCCCGCCTCGGGGACGTTCTGGTGGCTTACTAGTTGGGATCCGAACTTCGACTATGGAAATTTTGGATAATTCCGGAGGTGACTTTCATATTAAGCTCCACATCCGGAATAAATCCGATAACTTCATATGGAGTTTGGTGTCTGTCTATGGAGCTGCCCAAGATGTTCATAAGCCTGCTTTTCTCCGGGAGTTGGTTAATCTAGCGAAGGATAATCCGCACCCTATCATCATAGGTGGGGATTTTAACTTGCTCAGATATCCACATGAGAAAAGTAGAGTGATACGTCTCCGACGTATCGATAATTTCTTGTGTTCCATGCCACATTATTGATGTTATCTACATGTTTTATGCACACTTTATGTCATATTCGTGCATTTTCTGGAACTAACCTATTAACAAGATGCCGAAGTGCCAGCTCCTGTTTTCGCTGTTTTTGGTTTCAGAAATCCTAGTAACGAAATATTCTCGGAATTGGACGAAACGAAGACCCGGGTTCCTATTTTCACCGGAAGCATCCGGAACACCCGAGAGCCGCCGAGAGGGGCCCCGTGGGCCCCGGATGATAGGGTGGCGCGGCCTCGGGCCCCGGCCGCGCCAGCCCTATGGTGTGGCCACCCCTTCGACCCTCCTGCGCCGCCTCTTCGCCTATATAAAGCCTCCGTCGCGAAACCCCTGAGGCGAAAAACCACGATACGGAAAACCTTCCAGAGCCGCCGCCATCGCGAAGCCAAGATCCGGGGACAGGAGTCTCCGTTCCGGCACCCTGCCGGAGCGGGGAAATGCCCCCGGAAGGCTTCTCCATCGACACCGCTGCCATCTCCACCACCATCTTCATCACCGCTCGCTGCTCCCATGAGGAGGGAGTAGTTCTCCATCGAGGCTCGGGGCTGTACCGGTAGCTATGTGGTTCATCTCTCTCCCATGTACCTCAATACAATGATCTCATGAGCCGCTTTACATGATTGAGATTCATATGAGTTTTGTATCACTACTATCTATGTGCTACTCGGCAAAGTTATTAAAGTAGTTCTATTCCTCCCGCACGTGTGTAAAGGCGACGAGTGTGTGCACCGTGTTAGTACTTGGTTTATGCTATGATCATGATCTCTTGTAGATTGCGAAGTTAACTATTGCTATGATAATATTGATGCGATCTATTCCTCCTACATATGCATGAAGGTTACGGTGTGTATGCTATGCTAGTACTTGGTTTAGTCTTTTGATCTATCTTACACTAAAGGTTACTAAAATATGAGCATTATTGTGGAGCTTGTTAACTCCGGCATTGAGGGTTCGTGTAATCCTACGCAATGTGTTCATCATCCAACAAGAGTGTAGAGTATGCATTTATCCGTTCGTTATGTGATCAATGTTGAGAGTGTCCACTAGTGAAAGTCTATTCCTAGGCCTTGTTCCTAAATATCGCTATCGCTGCTTGTTTACTTGTTTCTATCGCGTTACTACTCGCTCGCATTACTATCTGCTGCGTTACTACTCGCTTGTTTCATCGTCCCGGGCAAAGCACTTTTCCGGTGCCGTTGCTACTACTTATTCATACCACCTGTATTTCACTATCTCTTCGCCGAACTAGTGCACCTACTAGGTGTGTTGGGGACACAAGAGACTTCTTGCTTTGTGGTTGCGGGGTTGCATGAGAGGGATATCTTTGACCTCTTCCTCCCCGAGTTCGATAAACCTTGGGTGATCCACTTAAGGGAAAACTTGCTGCTGTTCTACAAACCTCTCGCTCTTGGAGGCCCAACACTGTCTACGAGGAAAGGAGGGGGAACGTAGACATCAAGCTATTTTCCGGCGCCGTTGCCGGGGAGGAAAGGTAAAAAGGCACTCATACTCCGGTTCCGGGTAACAATACTTTTCCGGCGCCATTGTGTTTGTGCTCGAAGCTATTTCCTTTAGATCCTGCAATTGCATCTTTTTGTTTCTTGTTTACACTAGTTAGGCATAATGGAAAACAACAAAAAATTTAGTGAGCTTTTTAATCTTTTTCCTGATTTAGAATTGTTTGGTGCAAACATTAAAAAACCAATGGAACCTCATTTTCATGCTAGTAGCGATGTTATTAGTATGAATGCAATTACTGGCTAATGCTATGGAGAAGTCTAAGCTTGGGGAAGCTAGTTTTTGTGAACTTTTTAGCTTCCCATCTTTAGGTGAGAAAATTTGCTCCGATAACACTTTATCTCCCATATGCGATAACTCTAATGATGCTTGTGATATTTTAAATGCACCTACTGAAATTATTCCATATAAAATACCTATGGAAATTATTGAACGTGTTATGGATAACCGCTATGAAGGGGATGGAACCGTGCACCCCGAAGATCATTTACTCGTTTTTGCATGAATTATGCGGGTTATTCAAGTGTGCAGGTATCTCTATGGATGAAGTGAAGAAGAAATTATTCTCTATGTCGTTGATCGGTAAAGCGGCGCATTGGCATAAACTTGCTAAAAGATGAGCATTCTCTTGATTGGAAGGATATTGTGCCTCTATTTTATTCTAAATTCTATCCTCCAAGTGAAATTCACAAAGACCGAAACCGAATATATAATTTCCGGCCTCATGATGGAGAGAGTATTGCCCAAGCATGGGAGAGATTGAAGTCTTTAATGCTCAAATGCCCCAATCATGAGCTTCCGGGTAATATCATCATTGATAATTTCTATGCAAGACTTTCTTTTCAAGATAAGACCTTGCTGGATACTACTTGTTCTGGATCATTCACGCGCAACAAAGAAGAGTTTAAAAGGGACCTTCTTGATCGGATTAAGGAGAATGTTGAAGATTGGGAGAACAACAAAGGTAAAGAGTCAGGTATAAATTATGATTATGAATGCATTGAAGCTTTTATGGATACCGATAAATTTCGAAATATGAGTGCTACTTATGGTCTTGACTCTCAAGTTGCTGCAAATCTTTATAAAGCCTTTGCTTCTCATTTTGAATTGCCCAAAAAGAATTTTGATAAGTATCATGAACCTTTTAAAGAGGCTTGCATGAAGAATGAAATTGTTGTTAATTATTGTAATGAGCATGCTCAAACTCCTAAGAATGTTATTTCCTATAAGCATGTTAATTTTTGTGGAATACATAGACCTTGTGGAATTAATCAAATCAAAGATGAATATTGTATCCATCATGCTAATGAAAAAACTAGAAAGTGGTTTAGGGCTCTAGATGATCTTGGTAAAAAAGTTTGTGCCATCTATCCTTTTATTTGTGAAGTTTGCCATGAAGTGGGTCATTTTAATTTTCAATGCCCCTCCAATGATAATTTGAACCCAATGAGTGCTGCAAATTTGTATTGTGATGATGAAATTACTCCTAATCAGCATGATGAACTTACTTTATTTTTGGGGTGTGAAGAACTGTCGAGAAAAATCTCTTTGTTACATATGAGTGATCTTGATATTGATGATGTCCTGCATGGGTGTTTTTCTTATTGCATTGATAATAGCCATACAAATACTTACATACAAAATATTTTAGAAGATGACACCTTGCCAAAATATGATAGGACCGCTGTGTGTTTTCAACTAATTAATGAAAAGGAGGGATCCTCCCAAGTTTCTTCTATTGTTTCTGAAAGTAAATCAGGTTATGCGGACAAGCCACCCTTCGAGCCTCTTCCTCCTAAAGAAGGGAACGAGGAGAAGGAAGAGAAGAAGAAGAAGAAGGGAACGAAGAAGAAAAAGAAGAAGAAGGAGAATAAAAAGAAAGAGGTAACGGTGTATCCCCGCGTGAATGAGATAACGCTAGGTAACCGTAAGTATGTTGCTCCTAATGATTATTGTGACAATGAATCTGAATACGATGATCTTCCTATGCCCTTTACATACATTAGTGATCATGATTTGAATGAGCACACTACTTTTGATATTACAAATCTCTGGGAAACTAATTCTGAAAATGATGATAATGATTGCCAAAGTGTCAGTACTATCCATGCTTCCTCCCATAATGATATAGAAAGCTCTAAGCTTGGGGAAGAGGTGTTTGAAAATCCTTTAGTTACTGGTCATTATGTTCTTGATACATCTCCTTGTAATAACAATGATGGTGTGGACACAGATAAACCGACTGTGAAAGATAACTATTCTATTTCCTATGATGACACTGTGTGCTCCCGATCTCTAATGATTATTATAAAGAATGCTATGATATAGGTTCTAACTATCCTTATGAAACTTGTCATAGTCATGATTGGATTACCAAAAACAATTCCCTTAATATGCAATTTGTTTACCATGTTCAAATTCTTGATAATAATCGTACTCCAATTACTATTAATGAGAATAACTCTTCTTATGCCAAATTTAATGATACTTGTATGCATATGAACCATGATAAGGATGTTTTAAGTGATGGGTATATTGTGGATTTCATCAATGATGCTACTGAAAGTTATTATGAGAGAGGGAAATATGGTTATATGCATTTCAATAATATTAAGTTTCCCCTCTTTATGTTGAGAATCTTGAAGTTACTCGTGTTTTATCCTCTTATGCTTGTCACTTTGTTCTTCATGAATTCATTTGTGTACAAGACTCCTCTTCATAGGAAGCATGTTAGACTTAAATGTGTTTTGGATTCGCTTCTTGATGCTCTCTTTTTGCTCCAAATACTATTTCCTGCGAGCACAACATTAAAACTCACTTGAGCCCATCTTAATGGCTATAAAGAAAGAACTTCTTGGGAGATAACCCATGTGTTTATTTTGCTACAGTACTTTGTTTTATATTTGTGTCTTGGAAGTTGTTTACTACTGTAGCAACCTCTCCTTATCATGTTTTTGTGCCAAGTAAAGTCTCTATGGTAAAGTTGATGCTAGATTTGGATTGCTGCGCAGAAACAGCATTGTCTGTCTGTCACGAATCTGGGTCTAATTCTCTGTAGGTAACTCAGAAAATTATGCCAATTTACGTGAGTGATCCTCAGATATGTACGCAACTTTCATTAGTTTTGAGTTTTTCCATTTGAGCAAGTCTGGTGCCATTTTAAAATTCGTCTTTACGGACTGTTCTGTTTTTGACAGATTCTGCCTTTTATTTCGCATTGCTTCTTTCGCTGTGTTGGGTGGATTTCTTTGTTCCATTACCTTCCAAGTAGCTTTGAGCAATGTCCAGAAGTGTTAAGAATGATTGTGTCACTTCTGAACATGTGAGTTTTTGATTATGCACTAACCCTCTAATGAGTTTGCTTAAAGTTTGGTGTGGAGGAAGTTTTCAAGGGTCAAGAGAGGAGGATGATATACTATGATCAAGAAGAGTGAAAAGTCTAAGCTTGGGGATGCCCCCGTGGTTCATCCCTGCATATTTCAAGAAGACTCAAGCATCTAAGCTTGGGGATGCCCAAGGCATCCCCTTCTTCATCGACAACTTATCGGGTTCCTTCTCTTGAAACTATATTTTTATTCGGTCACATCTTATGTACTTTACTTGGAGCGTCTGTATGTTTCTTGTTTTTGTTTTTGTTTGAATAAATGCTTGTGTGGGAGAGAGACACGCTCCGCTGGTTCGTATGAACACATGTGTTCTTAGCTCATAATATTCATGGCGAAGTTTCCTCTTCGTTAAATTGTTATATGGTTGGAATTGGAAAATACTACATGTAGTAATTCTAAAATGTCTTGGATAATTTGATACTTGGCAATTGTTGTGCTCATGTTTAAGATCTTGCATCATATACTTTGCACCCATTAATGAAGAAACACTTAGAGCTTGCTAATTTGGTTTGCATATTTGGTTTCTCTAGAGTCTAGATAACATCTAGTATTGAGTTTTGAACAACAAGGAAGACGGTGTAGAGTCTTATAATGTTTTCAATATGTCTTTTATGTGAGTTTTGCTGCACCGTTCATCCTTGTGTTTGTTTCAAATAACCTTGCTAGCCTAAACCTCGTATCGAGAGGGAATACTTCTCATGCATCCAAAATCCTTGAGCCAACCACTATGCCATTTGTGTCCACCATACCTACCTACTACATGGTATTTATCCGCCATTCCAAAGTAAATTGCTTGAGTGCTACCCTTAAAATTCCATCATTCACCTTTGCAATATATAGCTCATGGGACAAATAGCTTAAAAACTATTGTGGTATTGAATATGTACTTATGCACTTTATCTCTTATTAAGTTGCTTGTTGTGCGATAACCATGTTTCTGGGACGCCATCAACTATTCTTTGTTGGATATCATGTGAGTTGCTATGCATGTCCGTCTTGTCCGAAGCAAGAGAGATCTACCACCTTCATGGTTGGAGCATGCATATTGTTAGAGAAGAACTTTGGGCCGCTAACTAAAGCCATGATTCATGGTGGAAGTTTCAGTTTGGACATATATCCTCAATCTCATATGAGAATAATAATTGTTGCCACATGCTTATGCATTAAAGAGGAGTCCATTATCTGTTGTCCATGTTGTCCCGGTATGGATGTCTAAGTTGAGAATAATCAAAAGCGAGAAATCCAAAATGCGAGCTTTCTCCTTAGACCTTTGTACAGGCGGCATGGAGGTACCCCATTGTGACACTTGGTCAAAACATGTGCATTGCAAAGATCCGGTAGTCCAAGTTAATTAGGACAAGGTGCGGGCACTATTAGTATACTATGCATGAGACTTGCAACTTGTAAGATATAATGTACATAACTCATATGCTTTATTACTACCGTTGACAAAATTGTTTCATGTTTTCAAAATAAAAGCTCTAGCACAAATATAGCAATCGATGCTTTCCTCTTTGAAGGACCATTCTCTTTACTTTTATGTTGAGTCAGTTCACCTATCTCTCTCCACCTCAAGAAGCAAACACTTGTGTGAACTGTGCATTGATTCTTACATACTTGCATATTGCACTTGTTATATTACTCTATGTTGACAATTATCCATGAGATATACATGTTACAAGTTGAAAGCAACCGCTGAAACTTAATCTTCCTTTGTGTTGCTTCAATGCCTTTACTTTGATTTATTGCTTTATGAGTTAACTCTTATGCAAGACTTATTAATACTTGTCTTGAAGTACTATTCATGAAAAGTCTTTGCTTTATGATTCACTTGTTTACTCATGTCATTACCATTGTTTTGATCGCTGCATTCATTACATATGTCTACAATATGATCAAGTTTATGATGGCATGCCACTCCAGAAATTATCTTTGTTATCGTTTTACCTGCTCGGGACGAGCAGAACTAAGCTTGGGGATGCTGATACGTCTCCGACGTATCGATAATTTCTTGTGTTCCATGCCACATTATTGATGTTATCTACATGTTTTATGCACACTTTATGTCATATTCGTGCATTTTCCGGAACTAACCTATTAACAAGATGCCGAAGTGCCGGTTCCTGTTTTCGCTGTTTTTGGTTTCGAAATCCTAGTAACGAAATATTCTCGGAATTGGACGAAACGAAGACCCGGGTTCCTATTTTCACCGGAAGCATCCGGAACACCCGAGAGCCGCGGAGGGGGCCCTGTGGGCCCCAGATGATAGGGTGGCGCGGCTCGGGCCCCGGCCGCGCCAGCCTATGGTGTGGCCACCCCTTCGACCCTCTGCGCCGCCTCTTCGCCTATATAAAGCCTCCGTCGCGAAACCCCGAGGCGAAAAACCACGATACGGAAAACCTTCCAGAGCCGCCGCCATCGCGAAGCCAAGATCCGGGGGACAGGAGTCTCGTTCCGGCACCCTGCCGGAGCGGGGAAGTGCCCCGGAAGGCTTCTCCATCGACACCGCTGCCATCTCCACCGCCATCTTCATCACCGCTGCTGCTCCCATGAGGAGGGAGTAGTTCTCCATCGAGGCTCGGGGCTGTACCGGTAGCTATGTGGTTCATCTCTCTCCCATGTACCTCAATACAATGATCTCATGAGCTGCTTTACATGATTGAGATTCATATGAGTTTTGTATCACTACTATCTATGTGCTACTCTGGCAAAGTTATTAAAGTAGTTCTATTCCTCCTGCACGTGTGTAAAGGCGACAGTGTGTGCACCGTGTTAGTACTTGGTTTATGCTATGATCATGATCTCTTGTAGATTGCGAAGTTAACTATTGCTATGATAATATTGATGCGATCTATTCCTCCTACATATGCATGAAGGTTACAGTGTGTATGCTATGCTAGTACTTGGTTTAGTCTTTTGATCTATCTTACACTAAAGGTTACTAAAATATGAGCATTATTGTGGAGCTTGTTAACTCCGGCATTGAGGGTTCGTGTAATCCTACGCAATGTGTTCATCATCCAACAAGAGTGTAGAGTATGCATTATCTGTTCTGTTATGTGATCAATGTTGAGAGTGTCCACTAGTGAAAGTCTATTCCCTAGGCCTTGTTCCTAAATATCGCTATCGTTGCTTGTTTCTTGTTTTCTTGCGTTACTACTGTCTGCATTACTACTGCTGCGTTACTACTGCTTGTTTCATCGTCCGGGCAAAGCACTCTTACGGTGCCGTTGCTACTACTTATTCATACCACCTGTATTTCACTATCTCTTCGCCGAACTAGTGCACCTACTAGGTGTGTTGGGGACACAAGAGACTTCTTGCTTTGTGGTTGCAGGGTTGCATGAGAGGGATATCTTTGACCTCTTCCTCCCTGAGTTCGATAAACCTTGGGTGATCCACTTAAGGGAAAACTTGCTGCTGTTCTACAAACCTCTGCTCTTGGAGGCCCAACACTGTCTACAGGAAAGGAGGGGGAACGTAGACATCATAGAGGCAGATTTGACACCCATTGGCCTTTCTTATTCAACGCTGTCATTGACAGTCTGGATTTGAGAGAGGTTAATATGTGGGGGGAGACAATTCACTTGGGCGAATAGTCTCCCCGAGCCTACTTACGAGAAATTGGACAGTGTATTGATGGACTCAGACTGGGAATTTAAATTCCCTCTAGTATCAGTACGGGTTCTCCCTCGGATTGAAGCTTTGTCAGATCACGCCCCAATTTTGTTATCTACTGGAACGCCTTTGCCACCTCGTAAACGTCCGTTCAAATTTGAACTTGGATGGCTGAATCGGGATGGCTTTTCGGATATGGTAAAATTTATTTGGGACAAACCCATTGCTGGGCACACCCCGATCCAAAGGTGGAATAATAAGTTACGCTCGTTGCGTAGATACCTTGGAGGGTGGGCTAGGCAAATGACGGGGCAGCTTAAGCAAGAGAAACTCTCTCTATCATCAGATATTGATGCATTAGAGGCAATTGCGGAGGTACGCCCACTAACGAAGCATGAGATTGAACTTAAAAGTCAATTCAATGCTAAGTTGGCGAGGCTTACTTCGTGAGGAGGAACTCAAATGGTATCAAAGATCTAAATCCCGAGTTCTTGTTAGAAGGAGACTCGAATACGAGATACTTTCATAGTGTGGCCAATGGTCGACATAGAAAGAAACTCATTCACTCTCTTATTCAAGATGAGGGCCGGATCGAAGGTCATGAGCAATTAAAGTCCCATATCACTTCTTACTATAAAGGTCTCTTTGATGCCCCGGAGGAATCAGATATATCCATGGATGAATCCAGGATTGATGATATACCTCAAGTGTCTATTGAAGAAAACGACATTCTTACCTCCCCTTATTCCGAGGAGGAGCTAAGAATTGCGGTCTTTCAGATGGAACACAATAAGGCGCCAGGGCTGGATGGTTTTCCGGCTGAGTTCTACCAGTATTTTTGGGACATCATCAAGTCTGATCTGGGTGGGTACTGTTTGCCGAATTACATAAGGGCCAACTGGATTTGTTCCGTATCAATTTTGGTGAAATTATTCTTCTACCAAAGGTTTTAGACGCGGAAAGGATCCAGCAATACAGACCTATTTGCCTTCTAAATGTTTGTTTTAATTTTTTTACAAAAGTTGCTACCATTCGACTTAACTCAGTGGAAGACAAAGTGGTGCGTCCTTCTCAGACTGCTTTTATGCAAGGTAGAAACATCCTAGACGGGGTGGTCACCTTACATGAGACAATTCATGAGATGCACCGAAAAAAATTGAATGGGGTAATACTCAAGATCGAATTTGAAAAAGCCTATGATAAAGTCAAATGGTCCTTTCTTCAACAAACCCTCAGGATGAAAGGTTTTTCTGAAGAATGGCGTGCTCTTATTAATAACTTTGTTTTTGGTGGTAGTGTTGCCATTAAGGTCAATGATGACATTGGTAAATACTTCCAGACCAAAAAAGGGTTGAGGCAAGGTGATCCCCTATCTCCAATGTTATTTAACATTGTTGCGGATAGGCTTGCAATTATAATTGAGCATGCTAAGATCGATGGTCAAATTGAAGGTGTAGTCCCCTATCACGGTTGATGGAGGCCTGTCCATACTTCAGTATGCCGATGACACAATACTTTTTATGGATCATGACTTGGAAAAGGCAAGAAACCTGAAATTAATTCTTTCGAGCTTTTGAGCATTTGTCCGGTCTCAAGATTAATTTCCATAAAAGTGAATTGTTTTGTTTCGGTGCAGCCGTCGACGAGGCCAACCTATATGCTGAATTATTTGGCTGTGGGATTGGTTCTTTTCCAATTAGCTACCTAGGTATTCCGATACATTATCGGAGACTAACGCTGGCTGAATGGAAAATTGTTGAAGAAAGATTTCAAAAACATCTTTCTAGCTGGAAAGGCAAATTGCTATCCCTTGGTGGAAGATTAGTTCTCATTAATTCGGTACTCACAAATATGGTACTGTATATGATTTCTTTCTTCCAGATACCAAAAGGAGTCTTGCTTAGATTGGATTATTTCCGATCAAGATTCTTTTGGCAAGGGGATAGTGAGAAGAAAAAAATACCGGTTAACTAAATGGAGCGTTGTATGCCGTCCGAAAGATCAAGGTGGACTTGGTGTTCACGATCTTGAAGTTAAGAACATGGCTTTGCTTGGTAAATGGCTGGCCAGGTTGTTAACGGAGGATGGTGTATGGCAACAACTATTGCTGAAAAAGTATGTTGGCTCGAAGGCGATCTCTCGGGTTTTTGGAAACCAGGAGATTCACATTTTTGGGCTGGCATCATGGCAACTAAAAAGCACTTTTTCCCATTTGGTTCTTTCTCCATCAAGAATGGGGCGGAGATACGGTTTTGGGAGGATCGTTGGTTGGGAACAACCACTCTTCGAGAACAGTATCCAGCTTTGTACAGTATTGTTCGTTATAAAGGGGATACCCTGCAGAAGGTGATGGCATCTTCTCTCCCCTCTATGACGTTCAGGCGAGACCTTATCGGCCCCCGACTAGTTGCTTGGAATGAACTACTTGAGCGGTTAGGTTCAGTCCAGCTGGGTCAGGGAATGGATGAATTCCGTTGGAGTCTCACCAAAAATGGAATATTTTCGGTCAATTCCATGTACAAAGCATTATGTCTCTCTTCACAACCGGTACTAAATAATAAATACATTTGGAAGATGAAGATACCACTCAAAACTAAAGTTTTTGCATGGTATCTTCGTCGAGGTGTGATTCTTACTAAAGATAACCTTGTAAAGCGCAACTGGCAAGGTTGTACGAAATGTGTGTCCTGTCACGAAGATGAGACAATAAAACACCTTTTCTTCAACTGTCGAGTTGCCCGATCTATATGGTCAATCATTCAGATAGGTTCTACCTTATATCCCCCTCGTAGCATTGCAAATATTTTTGGCAATTGGCTAAATGGGGTGGATTCTAGGTACAAAACAATTATCAGAGTGGGAGCGATTGCGGTTGTTTGGTCGCTTTGGCTATGTAGAAACGACAAGGTTTTTAATGACAAATCTTCCTCTCTTATGCAGGTAATCTACTGGTGTACGGCTTTGCTCCGTTCATGGTCGCCACTTCAGCGTTTGACGGATCGCGACCTCTTTATGGAGGTGTCTACACGATTGGAGAACACGGCCACGGAGTTTATTTCCCAACATGGGTGGCTGCATAATCGGAGGATTGAAGCCAACGGAGCGTCATAGTAGTTGGCCTTTTCTTTATATCACTCTATGTATTTTTTTGTCGATGATTTGTGGACCTTTTAAACGGCTGTGTGCATCCTAGTTATGTAGAGGCTGGGTGTATTACTTAAAACCTTATAAGTAATAAAGCACCCCTTATTGGTGTATTACTTAAAACCTTATAAGTAATAAAGCACCCCTTATTGAAAAAATGACCAGCCTAACGCAGCATCGGGGGGCACCAGCTCACAGCTGAATGCCTCCTCGTTGGTAAGACAGCAAGGTAATATTCAATTCTGTGCGAGTATTGAGTGAACTGTGAATTTTATCCGGTGATCCCTAAATCGCCACTATTCTATCTTCAATGCTCCGTATCGTATACTTATTCATTCACACCGAGTCGTGTTACTGAACCTTGTATATAATTTGGTACTGCAGTAGAATAGAATCATCTATGCATCCCTCCCTTCTCGTCAGGCCCGGCCCTGAGGGGGGGCAGGCGGGGCGGCCGCCCCGGGCCCCCAAACCCAAGGGCTCCAAAGTCCCGGCAAGCTAAGGCACCTGTATGCAGCAGCGGCGGAGGTTCATCCGGCGGCGCCATTGCAGAGTGTTTCTCTAGTATCGTTCACGAGAGGAGGACGACTGGACGAAGCGTTATTCTATTTAGGGGGCTAGACGATCCTTTTCCCCTTTGTTTTTTTTTGAGAGATTTTCCCCTTTGTTATGTTGGGCTTTTTTCCTTAATCTGTTTGGGCCTTTTTTCCTTTAATTAGCTGTGACCTGTGAGGATATTAAGGACGTGGGGGCCTGTTGAGGTAATTAATACTCTGCATGGAGGATATAGCATGTTACTTATACAGGCACATATCAATTTGAGAAGTGGCGCTGCTCTAAAAATTAATCGTATTTTGAAGTGCACAATTCTTTTTTTGGCACGAGAAACGAGAGTCAAAAAAAAAGAACATATGCCTGCTCAAAATTCCATATACGATGATGTAGGTCCTCATACTTGGCTAGTTAATCCGTCGCAGGACTTTGGGGTCCGTAAACTATTATCATTAGTGACTTTAAAATAAAATCATCATTCTCTCAAAAAGAAGACCATCATATAAACATATACTCTTGGTACCAAAAAGGACGCCTTAGAATTACCTAAATTTAGATGTATCTAGCAGATTTATCTAAATTTTAGTGTATCTAACTCGTCTAGATATATCCAAATTTAGATAAATTTGTGACATCTTTTTAAAATAGATGGAGGACGTAAATTATTAACATACCGTCATTAGTGACTTATATCCAGAAATACTGGATATTCTTAAAACAACAAGTATAATATTTGATATCAATATTGCTTGTGTAGATTCTAAATGTTAATTGGTTTCATTTCATGTATATGTATATGTGTATAAATAATTATTTGAGACTACTAGGGCCCTAGATTTTCGTTTCGCCCCGGGCCCTTGAAATCTCAGGACCGGCCCTGCTTCTCGTCAACACTCATAATTCTCTCTTGTAACTAATACCGTTATTTTTAAGCGGTCAGTTCTTGGCGTATTAGTGTTCTCTCTACTCGGCTCTTTTGTCTTGGGTAGTGGGTCTGGTCTTGTGGCAAAAGTGGGTGTTGCTGTATGATTTTCATCCAGTTTTTCGCTTATTAGCTAGACATATTTCTGTTTGACTAATGGATAAGACAAAACCTTTGTTTAAGAAAATTAAGCGTTTAAAATTGTGTAACTGGAGATAGTACCAAAATGTCACCTACTCCGTCTAGGAAGTAGGAACGGAACGGATAGAGTATGTGATTCTACATACATGGCACCCACGTAAAGTTTATACAACTAGCGTAGACACATCATTAGAGGGTCTCGTTTGAATGGGTGGACTAGAGACGAGGTGGTAGATACACTGATAATTGGCGCTCTTGCAGACTTTGCGTGGAAGGCGCACGCCCTAAACCGCACCTAGTGGCTGTTAAGAGCAAGTACAATAAGTGCTAGTCAGCTGGCTATAAGGATTAAAATAATATATTGTTGCCTAGTTGGAGGAGAGAGAGGAGAAGAGAGAAGAGGAGTGGACTCTTATGCAAGAGCCAGCTCTAGCACGTGCTCCTAGCCATTATGTGAGAGTGAATGGTGGGCCATGCACTAATAAAGTACTACATTTTTATAGCTCACTATTGTACATGTTGGCTCTAAAATGACTATAGATGACATGACACTTGGCTTATACTACCTCCGATTCAAGGAATAAGACGCCCTCGTTTTACGTGCTTTTCGTTTGACTAAGAATTACTACATATATATAAAAATTGTTTGTATGAAATTAACATCATTAGAAAGTGTTTTTTAATACGAATACAACGATACTAATTACATATAATATAACCAAGATTTAGTTGCTCAATTTTTAGTGTCAAAGTTCGTCTTAGAATACGTGTACGCCTTATTCCTTGGGACGGAGGTAGCAGCTGGCTACACTATTAAACTTGCTCTAAGGCGCACACGCTTGAGCCTACATGATGAGCTTGGCACGCCGTCCGGTAGTAGAGTCTGGCGGCACGGGAGATCACCGATCGAGCGCACCGTCGCACGTGTGTCCACCGCGCGCTGCATGCCGTTGATCTTCGCAGGGACATGGCCATGTATTTACTCTGCTGCTAATCCTAGTACCAAGAACATACTAGATTTGTTGTGACTGGTAGTGTACTATGTGTGGCCTTGAGCCGAGCAGAGAGGATGAGGATCAGAGGTGGGAGGGAGGGCGGTGCATGATGGGAAACAAAAGAGGAGACATTATTGTGGTGTTACACGACTAAGTAATTGAGGTTCAGTACTCCCTCCGGTTCATATTAATTGACTCTAATATGGATGTATCTAGAACTAAAATGTGTCTAGATACATCCATATTGAAGTCAATTAATATGAATCGGAGGGAGTAGTACCTTTAAGGTACTTTGCCGCTTGCTACCTGTTGGGCGGGGCCTGCCACAATACATTGCGCATGGGAGGTTGGATTCCCCCTCACATTTCTTTTGTCACATCAAATTATCGTCGCCTCTTTGGTTTTTTCCACCGGAGTCTGCTCGCAACCGACCTAGCTAGACTGAGATGTACGCTAATCTTTAGCGCATCTCCATCCTTTGACCTCGTTTTTGTTTTTGTTGTTGTTTTCTTCTCCCTTTTGTTGTGATGTTTATATCTGTCCATGCATTTTCTTTCCAGACACAAAATCGTTTTGATACGAGGAGTGCGTGGGGCTGGGAAATCGTTCTGGGCACGGATCAAGATGCGCCTTAATTTGGCCTGCAACACAGGCCAGCAAGAGCGCGATTGGTTGCCTACAAGGCCTTTTCTCGCATCCAGTGAGCCAAAATTCGCGCGTTTGGAAGCCTAGCTTACACCAAAATCTTGCACGGCACGATGTTTAAAGCAGGTTAAAAGTTAGCCCGAGAGGAATCGCTGAATCGGCTGTTTTTTTCCAGGAACACGTCCAGTCGAGCGTCGCGTCTTCTATTGTTTCGCACGCGGTGGGAAGCGCGGGAGACGAGGCGAAACCTATTACTCCCGAACCCTAGTCCGCTCACCGCCCAACCGGCACACTCACCTCCTCGGAAACTCCATAGCCACCGTTCCTCCTCCTCCTCCCCCCTCCGCCCGGTGGCCTCCCTTCGAATCGCAAGGTGTCCGCACAGGAGGTCTGGGTGGCGCGACAACTAGACCCGCTCACAGCCGGCGAAGTCAGCAACCTTGCGTCCGCTCTGAAGCGGCTGTCCCCGCTATGTTCGAGGCCTCCCGCGACGAGCGCATCGACCATGGCGGCCCCGTCGGAGATCACGGATCTCACCGGAGGATCTTCATCAACGACGCCGCCCGCTCCACAGAGCATTACGGCAGGAAAGGCTCATGCCTACGCAGGGCCTAGTCTTCCCGGGCTCCGGTGTATCGGTCCCGCTCTTGGAGCGTTCCTCCGCCATCGACAACGCCCGATTTCTCCAAGGTACCCGCATAATCTCACATATTCAGGATTTAGGTTAGGGTATGGTCGATTTTGGCACCGTCCGACGAATGTGCTATACCCGGCGAACAGTCGGCCGGCAGTAGGGCTAAAATGCATGTGGTAGTAGGTTTCCTTCGGCAGGTGTTGCATGCACAATCCAGATTTCCCGATTTAGGACCTGCTTTTGTGGGGTTGTGAAACGGTTACACATCCCAAATTGGGAAATTGGGACAAAACTTGCATTTCTCTTTTGTCTGATGTGCTTGAACATTTGTCTTATGTGCTAGTGCAATTTTCTGATGTTGTCGCAATGCTGATGCTTCTCATACATGCACAACACCATCGCTCTTCCTTACTGTACATCATGCTTTTGGGCATGGACAACTTGCATGATGAACACAATGGTCGTTGCTCTTGCTCATGCTCGGGATGGTGATGAGCACAGATAGATGCATTGCCATGGTGTTGATCATGCTCCTGGTCATGGAGAACATGGTGATGAACACAATGGCCGTGCCATTGTGTGCACCATGCTCTTGCTCATGCTCAGGATGGTGATCATCACAATGGCATACTTGTACTCGCATACATGTAGATCATGGCACTTACAGGGGTGCCTTATATGCCTAGGTCGTGAAGCTGGAGTGCGACACCGTGGGCAGAGGATGGTTCCCTCCACCAGGCTACCAGGACAACCTCGTCCTCAACAGGTGGACGAGCGCTCTAAAGTCGGTGGTGCCAAGGAGGGTGGAGGATGTGCTCATGCCACCTCCCGCCGTCGTCCGCCAGCCTAAGCTGGGGCACATCGCCAGGGCCCTCACGCCGCGGAGGTTCTACGTCCAGCTCAACACTGACGACCTGCACATACTCGTCGTACCGCCATGGTTCCAGGACGCGATCCGCGAGTCGATAAAGGTCCCACTGCCTCGCAATGTGGCCTTGTCTGCTTGCCGCTTCTGCGATGGGTGGGTCTAGGTTAGCTACCATGGTGGGCAGGTCGTCTTCGGCCGGAAATGGGCACATGTGGTCTACAAGTACGACCTCCACATCGGCGACGTCATGGAGTTCAAGCTGCAGGCCTTCACCTTGAAGATGATCATCTACAAGGCGACATGCTCCACCGCCAGGCTCTACACCTGCTCCGATCACGGCTAGGCGGCGTCGGCCCTTAGATATATGACTGTTCATTTTGTCTGTCTATAGTAGTAGTGGCTTCAGAACTTCTGGGTACAAGACTAAGACTTGTGTTTGATCAAGGGGTTCTAGGTTTTATATTGCCCTAGAACTTCCTTGATTATGATCAAGGGGTTCCACGGGATTGCAGATCCCTGGAACTTCCTTGCTTTTGCTTAGGGCTGTCTTTCTAAGCCCTGGCTATGGTGATTAGAGGTTGTGCAGTTAGCTAATCATGTGTGTTATATTCAGTGCTTGCTAATGGCTTGGCAACGGCTAGGGAGGGGTCAGAGCACCCTTTTGAAGAGGGAGGTAACAACATCCCTGCATAGCACATAACCAAACAACCATTTCTTCTCCCCTCAGCCAACAAAGTGCACATTGTTGCCAACCAATCAGTGGGCCAAATCTGCATGCCGAAATATTGTTGGCAACCAAATGTAGTGCACAAATAGGCACATCCTTCGTTCCACCTCATACGGCATCCACCGGGCCAAATATAGATATGGGGGAAATTCCATGCTAGCAACCAATCACGCCCCAAGTGAACCTCCTCATATCCAGTGAACGGGAGACGCACTAGGTGTGATCCACAAGGATTTCGACAAATTTAACTTTTTTTTCAAAACTACACCACGATCCGACCTTGTTTTTTTAAATAAAATCTAATTCTTTTTTATAGCGTCATTCACAGGGACGCTACCCTAGACATTATAGTTTCATCATTAGCGGCGCTACCTAGTTGAGAGCATGCCAAAAGGGTCCAACAGCATGGTTAGGTAGCACCATCTAGAATGGTGCTACATTGAGGATGGTAACACCATTGCGAGTGGCACTACCGCGTGGATTCCATTACCCCGCGCCGCGTCGCCTCGCCCGAGACACCCCACCCGAACCAAACCTTGTGTTCGTCCCCCTCTCTCCGCACCTCACCCCTTTTCTGTACGAGAAGGATGATGACTCGTTTCTTCTTGAACCATACCCTTTGCTCCAAATCCATGGTGCTCAAGTCAGTGAACATGATCCGGTCTCCGTCGCAAGCAGCTTGGTCGCGGCCTCCATCCATTGGACCTCTATGGCCTGCTTGGTGAGGTCAATGAAGGTGGCGGGGGTCGTCTCCTTCTCCCGATGCCGCTTCTCGTCCCTCTTGGCCAGGGCCTCTTGTGTCTCGGCCATTATCTTCTTCAAGGTCTCGCTCAACGCGAGATCAAACACATCACACTCTGTGGTGACCCAGCATACCACTACATGATGTAGTATGCAGGTCGTGATATAACACCAATGAAACATCGTTCCACTAGTATTACATCTCTCAGAGTGGTACAACAGAAACATTTACGAGTCCAAGGCATGTCTATAGAATTACACACGGACTCTTTACAGAAGATCATCACAACCTCCTACTTTACAATGAGGTAAAACTGCAAATAAACTCCAGCAGAACAACTCATAGTCTAACTTATCATGAACTCTATCTATAGAGGTACCTGACTGGCTAGACAGACTATACTCGATTCTAGCTACTTAGGTGCTAGGATTAGGAAGCTAGTTCCCTTCTACTCTTGATCTAGGGTTTCTCCAATTCAGATGTAGTGGTTGACTTCGTTGACTCCTCTAATAGGTTTTTGTCCCTTGTAGTAGTTGACTCCTTCGTGTTCAAGTTTCACTGTAGTTATTCCTTCAATGCCTTCAGATCTAAGCAGGGGGTTCAAAGAAGGGTGAGTACGAGCGTACTTAGCAAGTTCATTATAGGGAAAGAGATGTTTAAAATGTACTAGCTACAGCCATGGACCATAAAGTCATAGGACATGCATGTTTTTGTGAACATTTCTTAAAAACAATGTTCGACAACCTTCACCGGGTGTCTAGAAATTCATGGAGTTCCTTTCCGGATGCGTTCGCAGTTCCAAACCCGGAACAGGGAGTGAGAAGCCACAATTTGATACACTTTGCAGAGGTGTGTTACTGTACCAATAAGAGAGCTTATCCTTATTGCACAACCGAGTCGCGTGCTCGTCCACACTTCCTTGGTATGGGGCTAGGTATAAGATCCTAGCCAATCATTGTGCCTTCCCGTGACCTCGCATACCCACCCGTTTATTGTAGCCATGCTGAGTTTAGGTACCGGCTTCACCTTGGTCGCTTACCCCTCGGCGCATGACCCTCAGGCACACCCTACAACCCCTCATAGATACACCAAACCGTGGGAACAAGACGGAGCTCCCCCTGCCAGTCACAGCCGGCCTCCGGTAAGGTGTACCCGTTGATATGCGAGAAGGAAAAGAATAGCTGGCTACTCTGTCCCACTCCAGATCTTATGGTAAATACGAGTATTATGGCGAAATAATCACTAGACGACATTTGTTGTTAAGTCTTAGGTGAGTAACCCAATGCAATGGAACCTCCACCAAACTCATACCATGGTTCCATTGCCCACCACATAATCATATTCATAATTGTAAAAATACTTTGATTTTAAATGCAGGAGTGATAAGTATAATACTTTGCAAGTAATTTGATAAAAACAATCAAGGTGACATGATCAAGTGATGAACTTGCCTGGTTGACTGCAAGATTATGCAGGCAACATCTTCGACGCGTGATAACTCCAAATTCTGAAATAGCATCATTGTCTGGTAAGGGCAATGTTAAAGGATTGGAAAATATGCTAAAATGCTTAAGTATGAGATGCAATCGCTCTAAGCGTAACCTAACCCCGATGATTTAGGTTTAGTAAGTTGTAATAATTTCTTAAGAGTGTGTTGCCCTTTTAGAGTGGTTTCTCAAACAAGGTTCTTATTAAGCTTCTGGTTAACCTGAGTTGTATAACCAAACATAACAATGTGGTAACATACAAGGCAAATAGTTGATATAGTACTAATATGTGAAGAATACTGGTTAGCGTTAGGCCCTATAAAGCATGGTAAATGATTATTTGTTATGTACTTCAAAAGAATAACTTTTGAAGAACATGTTTCTAAATGAATTATAAGTAATTCCAATAAGAGTCGTTTGCTCCTAGGTTTATGATGATTCCTAGTTGAGTTTTCTAAGTGTGTATTAGATGAATCTTATTAACAAACTTGAGTTCCTAGATATCTAGTAGTTGCATGGTTTAGTTAAGCATGAGAATATTAAGTAATTGAGTATACATGGTTTCTATCATGGTTGAGCATAACTTACTGTTGATAGATAGTTATCGTCTATAGGTCTTATTGGGCATGGTTGATGACTACTTATTATTTACTTCAAAAGAATAACTTTTGAAGAACATGTTTCTTAAGGAATAAGAAGTATTTCAATTAAGGATAATGGTTTCTAGGGTTTGGTACTGGATTCACTAAGTAAGAAATAGTTGGTTCCTAAACAAGATTGTGTTGGAGATATGCCCATGAGGCAATAATAAAAGTGTTTATTATTTTATCGTAGTGTTCATGATAAATGTTTACATCCCATGCTATAAATGTCTTAACCGGAAACATTAATACTTGTGTGTTTTGTAAACATAAATGAGTCCCTAGTAAGCCTCTTGTTAAACTAGATTGTTGATTAATAGATGATCATGATTTCCTGATCATGAACATTGGATGTTATTAATAACAAGATCATATCATTAGGTGAATAACGTGATCGACATACACCCATAGTAAGTGTAGCATATGATCAAGTCATTAAGTTTGTTGTGCTTCAAGCTTTAAATATACATAGTAACATAATCCTTCGACCATGAGATCATGTTAATCACCTACACCGGATGGATACTTTGATGACACCAAACACTACTTCATAAATGGGTTGTTATAAAGGTGGCATTAAGTGTTCGGAAAGTATAGGATTGAGGCACATGGATCAAGAGTGGGATTTATCCATCCAAATGACAGATAGATATACTCTGGGCCCTCTCGGTGGAATCTTATATTTACTAATTGGAGGCACCGTAAAAGCCTCCACGTTAACCCACATCATCATAATAATTAGGACAATTAGATCTAAAATTTATGGTTAGGATTAGTCGAGAGAGACGTGATTTATTTTGTACCAAAGAGAGTCACGTTGGCACGTTAAGTTGTTTTATGTTGCACCGTACAAGGTTGCATGTTAATCCTAGGAGCGGCTCGATGAGATGGCCCAATATATGACGTCTTTAGATTTCAACTTTAGATCTACGATAGGGTTCTGAACATATCTCGGCAGTAAAATAAATTTAAAGGGCTGATCATGTACACAAAGTCTTAATTAAACGGCTAATCGGCCAGACATGAGATCACGAGCAGCTGGCTGCTCCTAAGTCCTAACAAGAAATCTCTTAATGTTTTCTTTTAAATAAGGAGTCTGAGTCATGTTACTCATCCATAAACATGCAGATCGGAACAACTTTATTGGTTATATCGAAGATACAAAGTGCTCTCGCCACCATCGTCGCCGGAGCGCTCTCGCCACCACACCTCTCTATATGGTTGATGGCGCCCGGCGCACCAGGCTGCATCTTCACCATAGCCAATCCTGCAACCAGCTTCGAGACCACATAAACCTTCATCTTTTCAGGTGTGATCAAGCCGTCAAGGCGTAAATCTGGATTGCATCATCCTTTTGACCGCTACCAACGACGGGATCCAGCGTAGCGCCTATGGTAAACAACTCACGGATGGTAGATGACTTCATCCATCGGGACTTCCATCCATCGGCACTTCAAAAGGCCACCAAGTTTCAAAGAAAAGAAAAGATCTCCAATTTTGATCTGTCATCTGCGTCGAGTTAAATCAAGCAGCCTTCATGGCTTAATCCTCTGATTGATTGGAAGTGCCCATGCATGGCGGAGAAGCCTCTGATCTGCCTCCCGTTGCTGCTGGCATGTCCCTATGTGTCTCTTACGAAGTGAATTCAGATAGATCTTGATCTTGGCGAAGTGAATTCAGATAGATCTTGACATCGATTGTCTGCGTTGCCATAAGCTGGCCTCAAAATTGGTACATGACGAAATTGCAATGTGTGACCATGCGGTAATTTATATTTGCCTACACAGCTTTTTCTGATGTTGGTTTAAGGTAATAAAACAGCTCCTACCTACTACGTGCAGCTCATCATTATTAAGTATATGCAACTAGCAAAGCTCCACTCATCGTACCCGATTTTTCATGCTGCAAGCTGATTTGAACAAAAACGTAATTCATGGAAATTGTAAGACATATGTGATATTTTTGTGTACACCCTCCATACTGGTTTATTAGATTGACACGTTTTTTTTTTGCGAGGATTATTAGATTGACACGTATTTCAAGAAAAAAATTAACTCTAAATTTGGCTTAAAAAGTAAATTATATATCACAAAAATATGTCATTGAAAATATCTTTTGAATATGAATTTGATAATATAATTTTTGTCACATGTAATTCATATTATGTCGATCAAATTTATAATTAAATTATTTTCTTAAACTACGTGTTAGCCTAATAAATCACTATGGAGCTAGGGAGTAGAGTGATTAAGTGATTTAATTGTTAATAGTTACAACTACTTTCAACCTTAATCGCATTAATAAGGTGATGCAGACAAATGATGCGCCCACATATTAAAGCGTGTGATTTACTCCTAGCCACATAATTCATTTATTTAAGTTTGACAAAAAAAAAATTCAGTACAATGGCGTGGGTAGGTTCATCTTATATGCAAACCAAAGAAAAATATTCCTAGCTGCACAAGTACTTTATATTAAATGGCTGTATAGCAGAAAAATAAATATGTTTTGTACACCATTCTTGAAAACAAGGATATTAGTTTAGCTATTTTTTGTGTAAGCATGACTGCACGCGGAACTCAACAGTTACTAACAAACTGCCAGGAAGTTTTTTTTAGCCGTGAAAATTGATAGGAGGTGAACAGTTCAATCACATATTTGATTGTTAATTCTTACTTTTCCCTAGGACCATGAAGATTTTGCCTTATTTTTTATAGTTAACGAAGGTAGCAACTCCCTACTTTTGGTCAAACAGGTGTTTATACAATACACTGCAATTTCTCCCTCTTTCAGCTCTTATTTGGCTTGCCTTAATATATTTACGCCCGGGTACTGTTTCTAAAGCTACCTTCTAACTGAATTGTAGGTTCCATGTACTCCGGTCCATGACATTTTTATATTACTCGGTGATTCTTTGTAATGCAAAATGCCCACATGGTAGTGTCCATTATTATATCCTTTTTATATGTGGTCCTCTTAATTTATCATACCATATTTTATCTTTTTCTTTCTCCATTTAATATAAGGTAAATTTGCACAATGTCTAATAAAAATGAAAATTTTATTTTCTGAGAAACTATAATATAAGAAATATCTATCTTTTTTGTTCTTACATGAAACACTTAGATGCTATACAATTAATTAGTGATCCAGGAAAACCATGTCTATTTAGAAGATGATTAAAAAAATAGCAATAGGTAACTACAATTTTAAACAACTATTTTCTTATTGCTTATCTTTGATTGCTAGCCCGTGCTGGAGCACGGGTTGATGACTAGTGACATCCAATTAGCTTGCAAGCATGTGACTGGCTCACAAAGGATATCATATCACGGTACGAGTAAAGAGTACTTATCGGTACCGAGGTTGAACTAGGTATGGAGATACCGACAATCAAACTTCGGATAAGTAAAATATCGCGAGACAAAGGGAATTGTTAGTTTATGTAAATGGTTCTTTCGATCACGAAGTCATCGTTCCACATGTGGGAGCTATTATGGATCTCCAGGTCCCGCTATTAGTTATTGATCGGAGAAGAGTCGTGATCATGTCCGCATAATTCTCAAACCGTAGGGTGACACACTTAAGGTTTGATGTCGTTTTAAGTAGATATGGAATATTGAATGGAGTTCGAGTGTTGTTCGGAGTCTCTGATGGGATCCAGGACATCACGAGCCGGAATGGTCCGGAGAATAAGATTCATATATGGTAAGTCACATTCCAAGTTTGGGAGTGGTCCGGTGAATTTATGGAAGGTTCTAGAAGGTTCTAGAATCATCCGGAATAAATCACTATGGAAGGCGGAGTCCGGGACTCCACCAGCCCTAGCCAACCCACCAAGTGGGAAGGTGGAGTCCATGGTGGACTCCACCAAGGTGGCCGGCCACACCACAAGGAAGAGGAGGAATCCCACATTGTCTAGGTTTCCCATATTTGGTAAGTTTTGGAGTCAGACTCCAATGTGGTTTTGGGGTAAACCCTAGGGATTTCCACCTATTTAAAGGGGAGGAGAGGGGAGGGGCTGGTCACCACTTGGCCGCACCACCAAGGGGCTCCCAGGCCGGCGCCCCAAGCCCCCCTCTCTCCCAAACCCTAGCTACTCCCTCCTCCTATTTCTCCCGCGATGTTTATGGTGAAGCCCTGCCGGAGATCTCCACCACCACCGTCACCACGCCGTCATGACGGAGTTATGGTTTTATTCATAATAGAATTAGGGTTGCATTTGGAATTATGGCATTAGGGTTGCCTATTTGTTATATAATTTTAAATAATAAATTGATGAGCATGTTGAAATTAACAAACAAAAATTTAGCTCAGGTTTATAATAAATTTAACATTTTCCTCATTTTTATCATTTAAGGAAAATGATAAATAAGGTAAATACAATTTAGGGTTTTAATACCAATAATGATAATGTTAATGTTAATAGGATAAAATGAATTACTTTTGGTGTTTTATTTACTTCCTAAATTATTATTACTTATTCCAGAAATTTTATTAATTACCGAATTTCCTTGGAATTTAGAATAAAAGAAAAGACTTAAATAATAAGTACTAAACAATTAAAAAAATTATTAAAAATTGAGGTTATATTTTTGTTTGATAGAGTTTATTTTTCTGTGTATTTTAATATCTTATTTATATTTTTATGAGTTCAAATGAATTTGATATGGTTTTCCAAAATTTCAACAATTTTCTGGAATTAGAAATAAATAGAAATCACTACTTGTACTTGGGTTGGACCTAACCCTAGTCACAGACAGGTGGGTCCATTGACCAGTCAATGGCCATGCAGACATTGACTAGTCAAAAGTTGACTAGGCCCCATTTGCCACGGTGGCATCGTCGGCGGCTCAACTCCGGCGAGCCGATGCACGTGCGATGATGTCGTTTTACGGCCTCTCAAGATGTGCTACTAGGTGTTTTCGAATCCCCTCGATGTCCTGAACAAGATGGTGGTATCGTCGCTTCTAAAAGGTCACCGGAGATAGATCCGACGAGCATCTCCGCGGCGGCTATCTCCATCCAACTCGCTAATACTAGCTACGGTTGATGATTTGAGGAGATAAAGGATGCTACAGGAGCGCAGGTGGTTGATACGTCCAAAACGTATCTACTTTCCCGAACACTTTTGCTATTGTTTTGCCTCTAATTTGTGTATTTTGGATACAACTAACACGGACTAATGCTGTTTTCAGCAGAATTGCCTTGGTGTCTCGTTTTTGTGCAGAAACTCAACTTTCAGGAAAATCCCCGGGATTAATTCCAATGGGCCTATTTTCACAGAAGAGTAACGGAGCTAGAAGACCAGAAGGAGGGGG
>NC_061510.1:158697089-158794241 GCF_022539505.1 Lolium rigidum | reverse complement strand
GTGATATTCGACTATTATGCCTCGCAACAACATTATCCTGGGATTGCGATGAATGACATAATAGGCATCTGGACTTAAAAATCCGGGTGTTGACATCCTCCCTGCTGAACCTGAGAAGTCCCAGAAACTGAAGGCCCCAAACGCGGCTCGGACGTATCCATAGCATCATCCCCACCATCAGGAGCACCCTCACCACCCTCATCAGAATCATCCTTTTTCACCCAAATCAAAGGAACAAAATCCGGCTCTGGGATATAATCTGCCGGCTCTCTGCGAAAACGGAATTCAAAAGCCTTGAACTTGACCACAGCATCAGCCTTTGCTATCGGGCGAGCCTCATCAGAAGGGTCACCCAGAACCCCAGCCTGAAGCATGGCCACCTGAATACGCACCACCGCCCTGCGTCTCAGACTCACAAGATCCACATCCACAGTTTTGCCAACAAGAGATCCAACAGCCCACAAACCCAAAAAATGTCGCAGCGTATGAGGCACCCCGTCCACATGTAACCACACCTTCTCAAGCTCAGCCTTGTGAGGAACCTCCGCGGACCGCCAAGCTGAAATAGATATAGTGGAGCTGAAAGAAGGCACCCCCATCTGAATACCATCCAGCCTGTCAAGGTCCTCGAAGGAAGGAACCGAAACCAAAAACTGCATATCAACATGAGGAACCGCCTCCCACTTCCAATTGGGGTAATCAGAACACCGGCGAGCCACCTGCTTAGCAATCAAATCTGCAGGCACCTCATCTCCAGTAACCACCACAAGAGCAATAGGCGACTGTGTCGGAGCAAGATCTTCATTAACCACCGAGTCCGGGAAAGCAGTAAAATAAGTCTCCAGCAGACCAGACCCAGAAACAAACACAAACGGTCTCGGTAACTTAAGCACAGGGCAACGAGCTGTAGGATGAGCCTTCTTATCACAAATATAACAATAATGATTGGCCTTACAGTCCTTCACAGCATGCGTGTTGTCAGCACATTTCCAGCATCTCACACTTTTTTTAGCCTTACCAGCTGCTTTGGCGACCTCCGCCACCTGTACGACCGCACCCACCTGAGGCACCATAGGCTGTGGCTGCTGTAACTCAGGTATAAGTGGCGCCGGAGGCTGCTGCGGCGGGACATACACCCCCTGCCCTGTCTGCGACTGAACCGGTAACTGTTGAAGCTGCGAAGCAAACTGCCCATGCTGATCATACCCAGACGGAATATACGGAAACTGGTACATGTGAGGAGCCATGGAGCTGTGAGAAGCATAACCCTGCTGCTGGGAGGAAGCTTGGCCAAAGGACTGGCCTCCAGGAGCCTGAACAATCCCTCCCTGGGCAGGCACATGCGGTGTTGTCTTCTTTTTCTTGCTCTTGTGCTTCCGGCCGGCGTTCTGAGCATTTGCTTGAGGAACCAACATTGCCTGGGGTATCATTGGCCTATGCTGCATGACCGCTCCAGCATGTATTTGCCCGGAAGGCTGCGGAAAGAACGGCCTGGACGGAAGCCCGGTCCCGGCGATCAGAGCAGCGGCAACATGCGGCGCAGCTACCCCGCCAGCCGGATGGACGAAAGGTGCAGCAGCGGCAGTGGGTCTTGGAGCAGCCTGGGCCGGCTGACCGGCCATCGGAGGGCGCAGGGGCTGCACCCCGCCAGGTGCCAAAGGCCCAACCTGGCCAGCAACTCCCAGTCCAGGGCCTCTCTGCAGCGGGAAACCACCGGGCGGGTGCTGGCCCGCCATCCCCGCTCTCGGTCGCGCAACGACCTCAGCGAAAGAGGGAGGCCGGAGCGGTCTCCACCCTCGAGAAAAGGCAGAAGACGAGGACGGCCGGGACGAAAGCGAGGTGGCGGTCGTTGGCGATGAAGAAGAAGCAGAACTTGAGGGCGATGGCGTAGGAGACGACGAGGCAGAGGCAGCCTGACTTGGCGATCTAGACGTCCGAGGCTGCTGCCTTGTCGAGGAAGGAGCAGAACTTGGCGTCCGGGACGAAGAACTTGGTGAAGAATAAGCTGCCGAACATGTAGACGAAGAGGAGGCGGGGAGCAGCGACGAGCTGCAGCGAGACGGTGCCGACGGCAACGAAGTCGAGGTAGACGATGGCGGCGGCTGCGAGGACGCGGGCGGAGACAACGATCGAGGTCCAGAGCCGAGCCACAGGTATCTGAACACGTGGCCCAGTCCGGCCCACGAGAATTGCTGCCCGGCCCCACCAGCATGCACGGGCGGAAACTGCCCCGAAGATGACGCGCCATCTTGCCCTGCCGAACCGTTGACGATCGCCGGAGCCGTTGCCTTCGTCGCCGCCGCGATGAAGTGACCAAGAATGGCCGGCGGCGTGGCGCGACGCGGAGGGACAGGGCCACGCCAGGTCCCCGCCCGCGCCTTCCTCGGCAGCTTTAGGCCAACGATCGAAACAGCGGCCTTGCGCCGACCGCCATGCACCGGCGCAGCGCCGATCTTGTCGTTTGCATCCGTCGGCGACGCGCCACCGGGAAGATCTCCAGCCCTGCAAGGAAGAGAACACACCGTACCTGCGCTCGCAGCCCGCGAGGAAGACTTCCAAGCTCTGGACGCCGGTGTAGGGAACCCCAGCTCCGTCCAAAAATCCCTGGCCATCTCCTCATCCGATCTGCTCCCTCTCCGCACCAGCGAAGACCATTCCGGCGCCCTCGGCGACCCAACCACCTCCATGGCCGCGCCGTAGGGTACGTCGGAGTCGCACGATACATCGGAGTCGGAGGATGCATCCTCCACGAGGACTTCAAACGGGTTGGCGCATCCCACCGAAGCGACGGCGGCGAACTCACCCAGCTCTCCAGGGGTGAGGGTCTTGCGCCGGCGCCGCCCCACGGCCAAGCCCGGCGGGATCCCGGTGTCCGCCGTCGAGCCCGCCTCAACGGTCATGAGAAGCTCGCTCACGTTAGCTCTGGAATGTTGATCCAGCTACTACGTCACAGGATCGATCGATCGGCAGAGATCGGACCGGATCGAGATCGCCAGTAGCTTTAAGCTTTCGCCGAGCACTAGCTTGCTTGATTGCCGATTATTTTAGCGACTAGATCATCGGCTAGCCTCTCGCAGCCCCGATCGGCATACTATATTCTGGAGACATCGCTTGGAAAAACCTCGACGGCGACGGCCAGATTTTGTAGTATCATGTAATAGTATCATGCATATGATACTTTTGTACGATACTAGATCCATAATGCATAGTATTATAGATTAGTATCATAGTTTTGCTATATTAATTGATTTGTAGAATTTCAATACAAATTTGTGTACAAGATTTATAAGATACTAACTTTTCTCGTGATGTGCGCTATGATACAGTATCTACCTATAATACTCTAATTTTCTCTCTCATCCATAATTACCTGCCACATCAGCATTTTGGGTGGGGCTAGGATGCATGATACTAGCTATGATAATAGCACTATGGCTAGCCTTAGCTGATTAGTTGTACAAGTAACTTCAGCGGTAATTTAGACCGATGTGGTAATAAGTTAATAAGAAAAAAAAAAGATAGAGTAACATAGCTAATTACTCTAACATTATTTTTACGACACAATGAGTCTATATTCTAATTAATTTACTTATCTATGATACTACCTCTATATTATTATGTGATGCTTTTTTGTGTTTTTCACACAAGTTATAAAAAATGTTGGCTTTTTCACGAAACTTGATGTACGCACTAGAATATCGATATGTAGCGCGGAAATTTTTGTTCAAATATTTTTTAACATTTTAAAATATTGTTTTCCGGTGGTAGGAGCATATGCTTCCACGTGCCGCATTAAGTTTCTAGTTAGCCTAGTGTTATATACGTAACAGTAGTCTAAATTACTTCCAACTGTGAGCAGGCAAGAGCCGGAGAGGGACAAACGGACCGGCTTATTACAAAAGGATAACTCTCGCGGCATCAAGTTACTCAAGCTTTTGCCCTCTTTTTAATTAATAGATTGGAGCAAAACTTTTGGCCCCGTTTTTTTTTAAAAAAAAAAGGAGCCGGAGAGGGAAGGCGAGTAGAAGGGAGGCCTGACGACCGGTCAAAAGACGAGCAGAAGAACCACTCGATTCATACTGATATGCTGGCCTGCTACCCCAGTTTGGACTGTGCTAAAGAACTGAAAGCGACAGACTGGAGGAAATTAAACTGGGCTTGATGGATTCAAACTTGCGGCTAGGCAACTATGGGCTGACAAGATTGAAAAGCATATAAGTAGGCTCATGGGCTCTGCTGTAGCCGGGGTTGGCCCAAGCATAAACTTGCCCATCTTCCCAGCTCAAATAAAAGCTGCATTCCTCGACTATGGGTTATCTGTCAAAGCCGAAACACGCGTAGCTGTTTCGTAGCAATCTTCTACAGTTATTTGTTTGAGTAAAATGCATGGCAGGTACCCGAACTTACCAGCGGGGATCATATTAGTCATCGTACACAGCGAATACCAAATTACGGTCACTAAAGACGCATTATGCGCTCATAGATGGTTACCGGTGCGAGTATGGCGTTGTATTTGTCAACGTGGCAGTAGTGGGACCCTTTTTGTCAGGTCCAATAGCTTCCAGCTATGAAATGATATTTGCAAAAAGCCCCCTAAAATATCCCCATCCCTTTTCCCCTTTATGCCACCAAAATCCTCATTGACGATTCATGCCCGTTCCGGGTCGACACCGCCTTGGCTTCCATCACCGTCCTGCGGCGCCAACACTGACGGAGACGACACCACGGTGCGCAGCGCGTCGGGATAGTGCACAACTGCTTGCTCTCCTTGTTCGCGAGCTGTCGTGGATGGCAGCCATTTCCATCATGACGGAGATGGGGATAGGCGACGGCGGACGTGCTCCGGTGGCCGGCGTCGTTGAAGGATTCCATGGGGAGGCGCGCCCCGTCGAGGCGGAGATGATGTGGTAGATGGTGGAGCTCAGGACGACTAGGACCCGCCCCTTCGCGCCGCCAGGCGGAAGCAGCTCGCAACCACGACAGAAGGTTTCGTCACCGGGGAGAGAATGAGGCGGCCGACCGAAGCTCCACCACGCGCCTCCCCGTGAGACAGAGGCCCCGCCTGCGGAGGGCGTCGACGCCTGTGATCCGCCAGCGAAGCCTCCCCTGCTTCCGTGCGGTGGATGGGGATGTGCGGAGGAGACGAAGGGGGCTCAACGCATGTGCCGCCTCCCCAAGCTCGGACGTGTGAGGATGCGGCGGATCCCCGTGGTGGCCGCCCTACGCAGGCGGCGCGCCCCGGCGGAAACGAAGGGGGCTCGGTGCATCTATCCCGCGGCTCCGGAGGCACCGGTATCGCCTCCCCAAGCTCGGCCGTGGGAGGATGCGACATATCCCAGTGGTGGCCACCCCGCGCAGGCGGCGTGCTCCGGCGGAGACGATGCGGCGGCGGCGGCTGATTGGGGAGAAGACGCGCTCCAGTTTAGTTGTTCAGGATATTTTATTTTTCTTTTAGTGGTCAACGCTGACTGGAGATTTGACGGCTGGGCCAAGTCATGGACATGTCCTGTATGTACGAAGGGTTTCTAGTAAATTTGAGGGCCTATTTGCAAAACAAACCTGACAATGAGTCCTGACAAGTGTGTCCCACGTGTGCCATGTCACCAAATACCACTTGCTCCTGGACCCGAGCACATAACACGTCTTTGGTGACCGTAATTTGGTATTCTATGTGTACGATGACCAATATGATCCCCACCGACAAGTTCAGGCACTTGCCATACATTTTACTCTATTTGTTTTGGGGACTTCTCCTGTGAAAAGCTGGTTAAAATTCTGTCAGAGGTACCTAACGAAGAACCTAATTTGAGAAAATTGCCTTGATCAATCGGTACAAAACAGACAAATATTAGTGAAAATATAACAGACAAATAAGCAAGCAAATACATGCACTCGTGTCAGGAATTGTCACTTACTTTCTATTTGTTTATCATTATTGTCCATGCATGTGTTTTATGAATGCAAGTCTTTTCTGGGTCCATTTCAACAACAATTAGCATTTGCGCTCCAAATTTCGTCTTCAGAATTTTCGACAAAAAGTATATACTAATATCACAAACACTAATTACATTTAACCTCTACAATAACGTATTACTCTGGCGGCACTATGAATACACACCCATAAAAAAGAAAATCTATACCTAATAATAAAGAAAATAAGGCTTCTTATTCGTCCGTCAGAAATTACCCCCGAAGTTGCATGTAATTACTGTTTGTGCCACCGATAAGTCGGAAGAAAAGAAAAGAACGGTCCACCCCGTCGCCCGCCCGGGCGAAGTGTTCCTCCGGCCCCAGCGTCGTAGGTGGTGTGCACACGCGCCGCCGGTTGCCAACGGGGCGCATGGCGAGTTCCCTCGGCGCTCAGATCGGAGGGATCCCAGATAGACGGCCGAGTGGAGGCTCTCAGCTCCAAGCAAGAGATCAGCGGGGGCCGCTCCCTCGCCCATCCCTGCTCACGGCCGGGGCGACCGGAGGCATGCAGTGGGGATGGTGGAGCAGTGGGACTGCCCGCGACGAAGGGCAGCTGGATCATTGGCTTATGCCTCCCCGCACAACGGGCGAAGACCCTTTCCGGCGCCGCCACCGAACCGCCTAGCTGCCAGGAGGTCGCTGAGCCGCACTACGCCGCCATTGCAGCACGGCAGAAAATTCTTGCAGCTGCAGCATCTCCCGCGCCGCGGACGCGGGGTAGACGGCCAGGATGGGAGCGCCGCACGGCCGCATCATGTCCCCTGCATGAATTGTCGCCGGCCTCCAGCTTCATTGGTTCGAATCAAGGTGCCCTGAAGGCCTGAACCAGCAACTGAGACCTGAGCGCTGGTGAGAAAGGACAAGGCGCTGTGCCAGTTACACTTCCGCTCCCGGCCGGCACCACCAACTCTTCCCCATGGCCATCTCCCACCTGGTACATCTCCTCAAGCAGATATGAGATATCTCGGTCTTAGAGTTCGTTTTCCAGTAGCTCAATTTTGTTAGAACCTGACGGGGATGAGCTTCCGTGTGATATGCTATTTCTGCCTCGATCTCCTCTAATCCCCTGGCCATGCCCTCTTGCATCCAGCGCACCAAAGACACAAAGCCAACCCCAATTTGTCCACCATTGTAATTGTTGGCGTATTTTGGGTGTGCTTCAAATCTAGACGTCCCTCGCGCCAAATGGTGTACTTCATTGTCGGCATCATGGTTTCATGCTTTTAGCAAAATAATTATAGGTTAGCAGTCTATTTTCAGAGAGATGCCATGGGTAAGAATAGGGAGATGCGGCAGTACAACTATTTAATGCACACAATGTAGTTTACTAATTTGGTCCATCGTTAAATTTACATGTTTTTTTTTAAAAAAAACATCCACCGGGATTGTAACTTTTTCATTCGGTATTCACATACACAACTTCGGCTCAATTTAGTACACCTCCCGCTCGGAGAAGTGTCGAACAAAAAATACAAAGTCCGTCAAGAAGTAAACAAAATTGCTGCGTAAAATAGGTACCAATGCGTCTTTGAGGTGTCCGGCGTGAATGGGAAATCGAGGAAGGAAAGGGGAGGGTGTCGCCGCCAAGAAAAACATAAGAGGCCGAGTCGGTGGCCAGTGAAAGGAACATGGTCGGAGTAGCGTGCGGGTGGAAGGTTGTGGGCGGGGAGCCAGCGCACCGGTGGATATGGTGGTGTGTTCCGGAAGTTCTATCAGGGGCTGCTGGGGAGAAAGAAAGAAACAAGTCAACATGCTTTTTTCCTTCAGGTAGATGACTGTTTGGTCGGTTCGGGTGTTAGGCATGTTTTTTTTCATATTTAGGTCCTTAAATATCTATATCGATAAAATATCACCCGTAGAGAAAATAAGGTTTCTTGCGAGATTTTTGTCCAACTTAAAACTGCGTATAAAGTTCACACAAATTACACACAATGCCACCGTGTTATGTGAAAGCCGAGGTGATCCGTCGCATTCCAATCCCAATCCACGAACGTCGCCATGACCACGGGCCAGATCCTGGATGGGATCAACACGAGTTCGTTTAGTACACGAACAGGACACGTTATGGACTCAGATCGACACGATTCCCTGGATATAAGCCGCCGTATGTAGCTTCCGCTGCCGGGAAAGTGACGAGAACGAGGTCGCCCAGGACCGATGTGCGAGGTGCTGCGGACTGCGGCATGTACCGGAGAAGAAGATGAGCCAACTTGGAGCTGCAGCCGCGGTAGCCATACCAAGGGCTTTGAGTACAGCAAACTTGAGATGCTGATGCAGTTTCCCTGCCAGATATAGGATCTGAGGAAGCAATCGGAGATTTTTTCGGGGATTTTTTCGATCGAGGACAAAGCGCCGACAGACTTTTCTTTTAGGCTTCCACTACGGCGAGCTGCCCAGCGACTTGGCCTCTTCTGCCTCCTCCTCACCGTGGCGCCTTGGTCTCTGGTGGTCCTTGTCGCGGCGCCTCCTTCTCTGGTGGCCGCAACACTGCTGAAGTTGCCGCCCAACGACCTGGCCCTCCTCCGCCTATGTTGATCCCCACCTCCCGGTTCCGGTCGACCTGTGGCGACCTGTCCAATCAACAGATGCATCCTCCAAATCGAGTAAAGATACAATTTTCGTGGAGATCTGGGTTCTAATTTTAGCGACTACTCCTGCTAGGAGGAAGGCGACGGGAGGGTTGCTCGTCTGATCCGGCGTCAAGGTCGGCCTGTACGCAGAGGTCGAGGCCCTGTAGGCGCTAGGCCGGCGCAGCCGCGCGCAAGCTGCTGTGTGCCATCGAGCACGGTGGCGCTCGAGTATACGCTGTTCTACATACCGCCGCTTCGGCGGCAAGTACGACTACGGGCCGCCCGGGAGCACCCGTCAAGTCCAACGTCCTTTATTATTTCAAAGACAGGTTATGCAGCCAAGATTCCATCAGATGATTAGCTGACAATGTTACCGTGACTGAAAAATATGATCTCTATGTTCTTTATTGTCTACTAGCTAAACAGGGCAAACCTCAAATTATTATCCTTGCCAAGTATCCAAGTCAGGAAGTAGTATATGGTGTATGGATGGGGCATATTCTTTCTCCCTATAATTCATACTTATTTACTTCCGGTTCTTCAACAAAATTGAATTCTTCTGATTGGTAAGTATTTCAATCACTCTGTAAGCATTCCTCACGTCATAATGATGATTGTTCCAATTTCTAAGCAGGATAGCCAAGTACTTCCTCCGTTCAATTTGATTTATATCATAGAAAAAATAAGACAAACTAATTCTACAATTTAATACTACTTCAACCAATTAAAACTATATTAAAGGTAATGACATCCAATAGAGTGAGCACCACTGCTTCGTTTTTGGTCTTATTGTTGATTACAAAGTTAAAATGTACACTAATTTAGAACGAATTTCAGACCTAAAAGGTAGAGTATTTTAAAAAGGAGGGACTATGTTGTATTTTAAGAGCCCAGTTATTCAGTGAAGTATTTTCATGCTACTAGGTAGTTAATGAACATGGCAATGGTCAAGCTACATTGATTGTGTAAAGATATTGAAAATTTTAGAAGAATTTTAGGTGTGAGTTTTCACACGTGACACTTCATTTTGTGGTTCTATCCCGGTGCAACGCACGGGCATATTTACTAGTTTACAATAAAGAAAGTCTCACTATAGTGATCTGTTTCTTGTAGTAGCAGTACTAACTCCACCAAGACAGCACCAGAAGTCCAGCTTCTCCAAAAGTGATGCCTCTAAGAAGAAAACAATGCACAAGTGCCGCCATCATCGTCCATTCATAGATCTTTGGTTTTCACCCTGGAGAAAGTCCTTGCTCACAAAAAAAATGTATTCAACAAGGTTAGACCTTCGATTTTCATCCTAAAAGATAAGAATGTGGACTTCTCCTTTGATGTCGCCCCCACTTACGATGCCGCTACTCCAAGTCACCAATCACCAAGCCAAATCCCCATCTCAACAAAGGACTCGAAACACTGATGAGTGCATTTTCGATGCATATTTACTTAATGTTTTGCACTAGTAGTGATAGAATTTTGGTATTTTACCGCGCACACGCGCACCTTTTATGTTAGTTTCAACATGATTACCGAATGGAAGGACTTGATGGACACAATCAATGGAGCAATTATTTTTGGATACAATATGTTGATTGAAGGCCATTAAAGCAATAAAGATATTTACCTTAGCACTTGGGGAAGAAAACAGTCAACACGAAGCAATCAGATAGTTTGGCAACCATTGGTACAACAGGAGCCCACCCATGTGGTGTGGTCGTACGACCCTCCACCACCTTCGTCTCTTCAAATAGATTCACCCCGTGCAAAAGATCACAGATTTGACATTCGTATAGACACTAGAAAGCGGAGAAACCTCACCTCCGGAAGGGATCTGGAGGGGGAGCTAGCAGAAGGGCACCGATCCTCGCTGCTACTCGGATCCAAGGAGGCTTGGGCATCATCTCCATCACCACCCGTTGCATCAACACCATCATCGCCATCATTCATTCCCATCTTGTTGTATTTCCTATAATTTCATTACCATGATGATGTCCTACCTCTGTGTGTGAGTAGATTTCTTTGTTCGTGGGGATATGGTAAAACCCTAGTTATGGATTGGAGATGAAATAAATATGGTCTATTCATTCATTTAGCATTGTGTGTTGATTGTCTCTCTTGATATTGTATGAAGTCGATCATGAAACATTTTCCTTTAAGGACAGGAGAGGGGATTACCCTTGAACATGTGGTAGAGAGGAGGCACACCCTCACGTGAATCCACTACCACATGGTCAAGGGGGAATAAGAGAAGACTTAGAGCATACATCCATAGACATGGGATCTTAGCGGAACCCTTAATAGTAATGTACAGAGGTGGCTTTCTCTTTACATTGTTGTGGTTATGAGAGGACGGTTGTTGAAGAGATGATGGTCTGCAACCGTCCTATGTGGAGCTTCTCCCATACGCATGTATAAAGAATTGATAGAACTATCCTAATCATTAATATTCCAAATACTAGAGGTGAATCCAAGACTCCCTGAGAACACTTTAGCCCACTGCAGTTTCAATACCTTTATATCGCATTATTCTCCTTTTCTTAGTTACTTTTAGCACTTTTATATTCAAGGTTTTCACACTCAATCAACATTATTACTCTTGCTTGGAATTAAGGGCATTTCCATGCATTCCTTGGTTCGCTATAATGAGGAACAAATATCTGACCATAGCCGGTAGGCTCCTAGTGGGATCGATATTCTTATTTCGAAAGTAGCTACATGATATCTACATGTGCACTTGCAGTTATCAAACACCATTTCTAGTCCATAGATGTCAGATTTCATGGAATTCTTCGCCAGCTTACTTCACTATAGAGCAGGAAAGCGGTCATGATGGTAACAACCAACAAAGCTTCACAACACTCCCTCTGAAACCAAGCGGTTAGAAGGAAGCACGGGTGAGTTCGACTGAATCCCACCTGATACAACAATTTCCACTCATGAATCGCCCATATGAGTTCGCCGGTGGAGCTTTCTGAAACACGATACTCCAGCCAAATCGATGGGGATAGACGGACATACATCTAGCATATCATCATCTTGGCGTGAGTTGGAACCCTAGGACCTCCACCTTTATGCAAGCCGAGCTAGTAGCGGGCCAAACATGTCGGCCATCTGCGCTTTGTCTACCATATCTAATTCATGGAGTCAAGCTCAAAATGACAGATGGGATCAGTCTGATGTTGCCTAGTTCCCGGTGGTGACGTCTCGCCGATCAAATTGTCCATCGTCTATAGTTCACTTTGTAGTCAATACACCAAATCAAAAATATCTATTACCTAATGATGTTTTTTTTAAACTAGTTTCTCAATCCTAGCATGCATGAGACTAATAATACTATATCCAAGATTATTTGTGTTGTTCCATACATGCGAGAGTCATATCGAACGATGACTTGAGCTGCCGCTAGAGCTCGTGGATTTAGAGTCAGGTGATATATATGTTCTCGAGTGGGTCTCTTTTTGCTGGCATCGATCTAGGTACACTCGAGTCACAATCAAAAAGTTTCCCGCAAGATGAGATCAATCATGGGTGTGTGATGAGTGCAAATATGAAGCATATTTAAGCATATAAAACATTCATATTGTCACTCATATCATGCTCCATCTAGCTACTACTAGGCCTATTATGCATGATTACTAATTCACATTCATTTTCATATGAGTTTTGCACAAGTATTACTTTTTGTAGTTTTTATTAGGATTTTATTACTTTTCCTTGTCTTTGACATGTGTGTAGATATTACGGACAATCATGGATAAAGCAAGCCAAGAGAATGCAATATGGAGAAGCTACATGCACCAGACTTAGCCATATGAGGTGTGAAAAAGTCATATTTTCCCAATCATCTCATATTGAAGATCCAATACTATGGTGTTCTATCTCTCGTCTGTACGAGTACATCGAGCTAAGAACACTCAAATCAAAGTCCGTATGAGAAAATGACGGTCAAAATACCGAAGCAATCAGAGAGTTTGGCGACCATTGGTACAGCAGCAGCCCAGCCGTATCACCCAACCTTACCACGGGTTCCAGGCGACGGAAACCTCGCGAATTTCCATGTTTCCTCACATAATCCGCCCCTGATTCTCCCTAGACCTTCCCTGGGTCATTGGGCGGTATAGGGCTATTGGGAGCCCTCCCAGGCCTATACAAAGGAGGGGTGAGCCAAGGGAGAGGCCAACATCCACATACGTACCTTAGGGGCGGAGCCCTGTCGCTCTGCCGCCTCCATTGCTGCATGCATGAAGATCCCCATCAACAACACCACCATCAAGACATCCAAGGAAGAGGAGGATAAGCGGCCCGCCGCCATCACCATTGGGCATAGGCCCATGTCCACGCACGTCGGTCATCATCTGATCTCCATTTCCCCCATCTTTCTCTTTAGAGTTTGTATTGTTGAGATTGAACATGGTTGTGGTCTTAATGGTATATTCATTTATGTTTTATTATTCATACATGTGTGAGTGATTGATTCGGTTCTAGGTTGAGGTATGATCTAGTGCGTCGAGTTAGAATGTGTTGTGATCTAAATATTAAAATACATGAGTTTACGAAGATGACTTCGTAGGATCCCTTCGTATGGAAGTGTACTTTTGTCTGGCGTGGGACAGCGAGAATCATACATAGTGCATGTACTGTCACAATCCGGTAGTCATTAAGGGGAACATTTATTTGTCTAACTAATATCGTGTATATAGTAGATCACATAATTTCTCTCATGTAGTACTAGTGAGACGGAAGCCTAGAAACCACCTCTCATTCCATTCAATCCTACAATTACATACATTTAGTTTACTTTATTTTTGTTTAGTTCTTTACTACTATTTACTTTAAATTTCTCTCAGTTAATTGCTATTCTAGTAAGTTATAGAATATGTTATTTCTGAACAACAGCTTAAGTGTGAATGTGGCTGCACTGACAACGCAATCACGGGGTTGCGTAGTTTCTATTTACAAAGCTTTCATGGGACGAACTTTTTAAATAATATTTGTTGCTACAAGTATTGCAATAACCCTGTTTAATGCATGAACGATAATTCCCTAAATTTTCCGCTATTCTTTTGCGATTTTTTTACTATTAGTCTAGTAGGTGAACGGATGAAACACATGAAAATTGTGGCTAGGGTTTATATAGGGATGTTCATTTATGTATCATCTTCTTTGTCAAATTATGAAGTCTCATGTTAATAAATTATTTATCAAGACAACTTTTTTTCTCAAAAGCAAAGCATCGTCACAAGATGTTCCGGGAGAATCGTATGTACGAAAACAATAAAATATAATGTGAACTACTATGTCCCACATGAAAATTAAATCTTTTCTTTTCTTTTGCAAGATATTGAGCTTGGTTTGATGACGGATTTTGGAATCTAAAATGAAAGAAATTTTTTACAAGTAATTTTCTCCTTTGTTTTATCAATCTAGTAGGCTTTTTGATTTCTTATTAATGTTTTTCATATTCATACTTTATCTCTTATTAGAAGTTATAAAACATGCTATACTTATATACTTTCTCTGGTCCTAAATACTTGTGAATTTTTTAGGTAAAAATATAGGCTAAAATATGTTTAGATTTATTGAACCTACATGGAGTATTTAGGGCCGGAGAGAATAGTAGATTGTTGCTTGAGAATTTTGTGTTCTAGGGTAGTGATGCATCAAGTCCTTATATCGTTAATTTGACCAATATAATTATACAACACAAAAATTATATCATTAAAAAGTAGAACATATGAACTTTCTAATGATATATATTTTGTAATATATAACTTGTATTATGCTGGTAATGTATATACAAAAAAAAATATTTGATGTCTCTATATATATGGTAACACAAACATGAAGAAAAAAAATTGACACATTCTAAAACGATGTTGATATGAGAATTCGAAGAAAGTGGTACTTGTGATCTGGACTTTCAATTGATAAGGGGTTGCCCGATCTTCTCAGTAAGCGGCGGGGTAGTGGTGAACACACGATGAACAACGGAGATACAATATGAGGAGGTGGAGAAAATTTGTATGACGCCGACGAAGTCTCTCAATTGATCCCTGTCGCCAATGCAACACTCTCAACCCTGCAGGAATTCGCAACTCCACACACTTGCGCACGTAGCTGCCGACCACGAAGCGGTAGATTCCAACCGTCTAATTCCCAATGGAACAGCAGGTCACACAAACTTTCAGTAACAAAAACACCAGATCGATGCGAATTGGTGTATATATTCAATAGAGTTGCAAAGCAATCAACTATGAACTAGGATTTATCTTAAACGTGGTCTAAATCTATTATGGGGACGTCCTGGGCACTTATATAGGGATTCAGGACGACCAGAAGTCGAAAAACAACAATAATAACCGACCCAGATCGGGATCTGGTCGAGACTTACTCGGACACGGCCGGCCGAGGGGCCGGTCGACCGGGCCAGGGGCCGGAGGGGCTGGTTGGAACCGGACCTAGCGCCGGGCTGGAACCGGGCTGGGTGCCAGGGTTCCTGGACATCGCCCGGTTGGCACTGGTGCAGGACCCGGCGGGCGTCAGGCTCATCCGGCGTGGGAGCTGGTTTGGCCGGGCATGGGGCCAGGCCGGCCGGTGTGGCGCCCAGTCGGACCGAGCATGGCGCAGGCCTGGACCTTCTCTTCATCCTTCGCACATGCCTCCCTCTCCTCCCTCGCACGTCCATGGGATGTCTTCATGTCCAGCTCCATGTCCACCTTCATGTCCAGCTATTCATCTCCTCCTCGTGCGATGCTTGCTCCATGTTCGTACCTGATCATACATAAGTAAAAGGACTTAGGCAGTATAAAGTTATCATCGATCAAAGTACCATTTAAGAGTGAATTCTCCTACTCCTTAAGTAGCTTCGCACGAGCCCTTGTAATGGGTCAAATCCTGACTTCATTGGACTTGAGCTTCACAGCAGCATCATCTTCATCTTGCAATGACGGAGGTAGTAGTTTGGTAGGATGTCCCCATCATCTCCCCCCTTCAAAAGGCGTCTACCTCGACGCTCCAAGGTCTTCTCCGTCATATGGTATCAAATCAGGCACATTGAAAGAATTACTGACACTAAACTCTTCAGTTGGAAGATCTATAGCATATGCATTGTCATTGATCTTGGCAAGCACTTTATAAGGACCAACACCACGAGGAAGCAACTTGGACTTCCGTTGCTTTGGAAACCTATCCTTGTGAAAATGAACCCAGACCATATCACCAGGCTTGAACAACATCTCTTTGCACTTCTTGTTCATCCTTTCAGCATTGTTCTTGCCTTTCTTATCGATCAGCTCTTTAGTCTTCTCATGTATCTTCCGTACAAAATCTACCCTCTTTGATGCCTCCATATTGACTCTCTCATGTATAGGTAGAGGCAACAAGTCAAGTGGAGTAATGGGTTTGAAACCATACACCACCTCAAACGGACACAACTTTGTGGTAGAATGTACCGCCTTGTTGTAAGCAAACTTCACATGCGGCAAACAATCTTCCCACTCCTTCAAGTTCTTCTTGATCATGGATCTCAACAGTTGTGACAATGTTCTATTCACCACCTCAGTTTGACCATCAGTTTGGGGATGACAAGTAGTACTGAAAAGTAGCTTTGTCCCCAGCTTTCCCCAAAGTGTCTTCCAGAAGTAGCTCATGAACTTGACATCATGATCAGAAAAAATATTCTTCGGGACTCCATGTAGACGTACAATCTCCCTGAAAAACAGGTTAGCAATATCCGACGCATCGTCGCTCTTGGGGCAGGCAATAAAGTCTGACATCTTAGAAAATTTGTCCACTACCAAAAATATAGAATCATGGCCTGTCTTAGTACGGGGCAAACATAACACAAAATCCATACTAATATCTTCCCATGGTGTAGTAGGTGCTGGTAAAGGAGTATACAAACCGTGAGGCTTCAGCTTGGACTTGGACTTGGACTTGTTGCAAGTAATGCACCTCTTCACATACATGTCCACATCCCGCCTCATCTTTGGCCAATAAAAGTGATCAACGAGCATGAGTAGCGTCTTCTGATGGCGTGTATTTCACACATTCGTTGGGCAACCCCAAGAGGAAGGTATGATGCGCACAGCAGCAAGTTTTCCCTCAGAAAGAAACCAAGGTTTATCGAACCAGGAGGAGCCAAGAAGCACGTTGAAGGTTGATGGCGGCGGGATGTAGTGCGGCGCAACACCGGAGATTCCGGCGCCAACGTGGAACCTGCACAACACAACCAAAGTACTTTGCCCCAACGAAACAAGTGAGGTTGTCAATCTCACCGGCTTGCTGTAACAAAGGATTAACCGTATTGTGTGGAAGATGATTGTTTGCAGAGAAATTAGTAAAAACAAGTATTGCAGCAGATTTGTATTTCAGTATTAAAAGAATGGACCGGGGTCCACAGTTCACTAGAGGTGTCTCTCCCATAAGATAAAAGCATGTTGGGTGAACAAATTACAGTCGGGCAATTGACAAATAGAGAGGGCATAACAATGCACATACATGACATGATAAGTATAGTGAGATTTAATTGGGCATTACGACAAAGTACATAGACCGCCATCCAACCGCATCTATGCCTAAAAAGTCCACCTTCAGAGTTATCATCCGAACCCCCTCCGGTATTAAGTTGCTAAGCAACGGACAATTGCATTAAGTATGGTGCGTAATGTAATCAACAACTACATCCTCGGACATAGCGCCAATGTTTTATCCCTAGTGGCAACAAGCACAACACAACCTTAGAACTTTACATCACTCGTCCCGTGTGTCAATGCAGGCATGAACCCACTATCGAGCATAAATACTCCCTCTTGGAGTTAAAAGCAAAAACTTGGCCGAGCCTCTACTAGTAACGGAGAGCATGCAAGATCATAAACAACACATATGTAATAACTTGATAATTAACATGACATGGTATTCTCTATCCATCGGATCCCGACAAACACAACATATAGAATTACAGATAGATGATCTTGATCATGTTAGGCAGCTCACAAGATCCAACAATGAAGCACAATGAGGAGAAGACAACCATCTAGCTACTGCTATGGACCCATAGTCCGGGGGTGAACTACTCACTCATCACTCCGGAGGCGACCATGGCGGTGTAGAGTCCTCCGGGAGATGAATCCCCTCTCCGGCAGGGTGCCGGAGGAGATCTCCGGAATCCCCCGAGATGGGATCGGCGGCGGCGGCGTCTCGGTAAGGTTTTCCGTATCGTGGTTTTTCGCATCGGGGGTTTCGCGACGGAGGCTTTAAGTAGGCGGAAGGGCAGAGTCGGGGGCCCGACGAGGGGGCCACACCATAGGGCGGCGCGGGCCCCCCTAGGCCGCGCCGCCTTGTGGTGTCGCCACCTCGTGGCCCCACTTCGTATGTTCTTCGGTCTTCTGGAAGCTCCGTGGAAAAATAGGCCCCTGGGTCTTCGTTTCGTCCAATTCCGAGAATATTTCGTTACTAGGATTTCTGAAACCAAAAACAGCAGAAAACAGGAACTGGCACTTCGGCATCTTGTTAATAGGTTAGTTCCAAAAAATGCACGAATATGACATAAAGTGTGCATAATGTGTTGACGTCAGAAACCCCCTGGCGGGCAGATACGGGCAACACGGTAGAGCCGGGAACAACTAGGGCTGCGGCTGGCCCCAGTCCCTCTGAGCGACGGCCCGCAAAGCCTCCTGGTCGCACGCGCCGATGTTTATCACAAGGGCGTGCCACCTGACCTATACCTGGTCGGGAAGGTGTGGATGATGCCTCGCTTAGTTTCTGCGGGGCACACACGTAAACGTTAAATACGAGCCTCGATCGGCTCTCGGGTTATCCTGTGAATCGGCTCAAAGAGCCGATCCACCCATGATTCGGACGAGGTGTCCGAATATATGGTGGTCCTGCTTGATCAAGGTAAAGCTAATGAGATCTACGACGATGTGGGGTTTTCACCGCATAATCGGATCGTCCTACTCCAGAGTTGGGCCTCGCGGCCACGCACGGTGATCGTAAGCCGATCCTAAACAAGGCCTAAAAACCAACACGAGGTTGATCCTCGGAACATCCTGCTTAGGGCCAACGAACGACACCCTACGTGCCGCTGGATCCTCCCCCCTTTGTAAGGCCTAACTATTGCGGATATTAAACTAATCCTTGTAGAACAAGGAGCAATCGTAACGGATCAGATCTACTAAACTATGATCAAGCGGGGTGCCGCCCCTACACCTAAGATAGGTGTAAGGGCGGCTAGACATGCAAGGGTTGCACTACGAAAGCATGTAATATGAAGAACAATGCTAACCCTAACATGTCTAAGATAACTACGTTGCTCGCCATCAAAAGGCTTCGAGTACGAGCAACGCATGAACAACGTGGGCAGGCTTGGCTGCCTAGATCGCAAGATGCGATCTAGGCAGCATGATGCTTACCGGTAGAAACCCTCGAGACGAAGGGGTTGGCGATGCGCCGAGATTTGTTTGTGGTTGAACGTTGGTTGTTGTTTATTCCATAAACCCTAGGTACATATTTATAGTCCAGCGGACTTTCTAATGTGGGCGTGCACTAAACCGTGCACGAGATAAACTCTAACTTTTAATCTAGATACAATCTACTATAATTAAAGATACACGGGCAACCTAGCCCAAATTCTCCATGCAAGGCCGCTTCATAGATCTTCAATGTGTAATCTTCCAAGCCCATCTTGATCGCGGCCCACCTCCTGATTTAGCCAAAATCTGGTGATAACACATGCCCCCCTGGTTTTGGTAATGATAATTTCAAAACCACTCTGTTTTTCCTTCGAAGGGTCATGTCGTGGCAGAGCAGAACCATCGCAGTATGTTTCATCATGACGACTTGCACATGGGTGCACGGTTTGACAGTTTTGGCACCATGTCCTCGACAACTGCTCGAAAATTAAAAACCCCCATCTCCTTTTATTTAACCGCATCGAACAGTTCTCCTCTTCACCCCTTCCGCATTAGCACTCCAAAAACCCTCCTCTGCAACCATGCCTTCTTCCTCTTCCTCTTCTTCTTCATCGGATCTTTCCCACGTGTCCTCTCCCATCCGGGAGTCGACGCCCTCGTGGGGTACGCAGGCGGCGTACGACATCCTCGCCCCAACGGCGTGGGACAAAGAGGACCACGACTCCTCCGTCTGGTCCGAGGACGACAAATCCCTGACCGACGGGAGAGCGACCTCCGCTTCCTTGCTGACGGGGAACCGGAGGAGGAGAGCGATGACGATCGCTTCTCCTGGGCAGACTTCACCACCTCCGAAGAGGTGAAGGAGGAGGAAGAGGAGGAAGATGACGACGACAGCCTCCCCGACGAGCCGCCGGCCAAGCGCCATTGCCCCTGGCCGGGGAATCTGAGTGACTTCGACGGCGACGGCGACGACGACGACGAGGAGGATGAGGACAACGAAGGTCCTGCCGGCAGCCGCTGGAGCAGCGACGACGAGCCGGCCGGGAGCAGCTCCGACGGCGGCGATGAAGGCGATGATGAGGGCTGTGACAGCCCGTAGATAGGACCCCTAGCTAGGATCAGTAGCAGTAGTTGGGGCAATGTATCCCCTTAGCACTCCCTTTTGAGAGCAATCAGCTCTTTGGTGTAAGAAATATGGTACATCAATGAAGAAATTCCCCAATTCGATTTTGCCGATTTCTTCTAAGATAATTTAGCCGATTGTCCTTCGTACTGATTCTGCCGATCTTCAATCTGGTCAATGCCCAATAAGCCGACGGCAGCGTGTCGGTTCCTCACGATAAATTTCAAGATGGATCCACCCGGACCCAAACTCCTCGTCGAACAAGGCCAAGCCATAATCGCGCAAATCCTAGGACTTGCAAATGCAGATCTCTCAAGATGGCATGTTAAACCTAGCGGCAAAACTCCTGAAATAATGTCCGGTCTCCTTATTAACTTTAAATTTCAGACATTCTTCTGCCGTATCATCCTCTCCGAATTCCGCTCGCTCAGCCCCGGCAGCTTCCTTCTGCAACAATCCACTGTCTTTCGAACGAGCTGTTATGAAGAGTGAGCCGATTTCGACAAAATCGGCTAAACCTTCGAGGGCGAGCTGCCCCCCGAGCCTTAGCCAAGGCGAGGATAAAGCATGGACCATCACCAGCTTCCAAGCCGTGGTGCCGCATCTACCGATTCCAACAGATCGGTTCCCAGATTATTGATATTTCGGGGCGGGCTCAATCACGTCCAAAAGAGCTATCTCGCAGGGCCACCGGCCGATCACCTTTCTTCTGTTGACAGTCGATACGGTGGATGATTACCCACAGCTCCATGGTCACGGCTGATTTGCATGCCAACATTCCTTTGATAGTACTGCTGAACTGGCGACTTGGCAACTTTGCGCACTTGCACTAAGGTCGATGACCGTGCATTGGCTCTGCATCATGACACACCTCAAAAAGGATCGTTGATCCTGATCATGACTCTAACCAGCCCATCTACCAGCTTCAGGCAGGTGTCCACGACAGAGCCCTGGGCTTGTCGCTGAATCAACAAAATCGGCTTCCTGTAGCAAAGGATCCTAGGGCAAACTGCCCCCCGAGCTTCTTCAGTTCAATCCTTGCGCCTTGTTGATTAGATCGACTCATTATCTTCGGCAGGCTGCAGCAATCTCCCGGTGAAGATGTCCCCGCGTGACAGCCGATGGCTTCGTCATCGGCGTTTCTGCTGATCTTGGAAGAGATATGCTCCCTTCGTCAGGCTCACCCCTACCCTGACTTGTACGTTTATGCTGCCCTTGCCGTTCAGTCAGGGTCTTAGAAGATGTCACTTTCCTTGCTGCTAACGCCGCCGATCTTGGAGACTTGCGAATGGGAACTAGGGGTCCTTGAAGGGAAAATCCACCCCCTGCTCCATTGATCCTTAAGTCGATGTCTGCGCATCGGCTATGCTCGAAATTTTTTGAATTTTTCGGCCGACTTGTGTATCGGCCCCCATACTCCAATACCCATCATCAAAGGATGAGACGCTTCTACTACACATCCTCGTGTTTTATCCACTTGGGTGCCCCCCGGAGCCGATTCTGTCAAGAGAATTGATGGTGTCGGCTCTGTTGGATAACATGTTGAACCCAGGCAGACTGGATGTTGAGGATAATTTTGGCCGATCGCTAGAATCGGCCTCCCATTGCTTTCTCGGTGAAGGTTTTGTGATGTCCCTTCACAAATCTTTTTGGGGCCGATTACAAGGATCGGTCTCGCCACGTTTATCTATCGACATTTGCTTTTGTTACACGGTCAGGCCGGTGGATAAAACCAGCCTAACCCCGTTCTTTGTCACGTCGATGCGCTCACAGTCGTCCAAATTGATACCTGAGAGCGGCTCTTGGCCTGACGTCTCCCAAATGTCCATGCCGGCTGTTGAAACATCGACTGAATCATCTGCACGGACGACTTCCACTTCATCTCCATCCCATCGTATCGGGCATTGGTGCATCGTGGATGGAATGCAACAGTTGGCGTGGATCCAATCTCTCCCTAGTAGGACAGCGTAGGTACTCTTGCTGTCGACGATAAAGAACGTCGTAGGGACAGTTTTTCTCCATACGGTCAGATCCACATTCAGAACACCTTGCGCGTCAGATGCTTGGCCGTTGAAATCGCTCAGCGTTACGTTGGTCTTGATCAGATCCGAGCTGGAGCGTCCCAACCGACGTAGCATGGAGTATGTCATAATGTTGACTGCCGCTCCGGTGTCTACCAACATCTTGTTGACAGGATGCCCATTGATGTAGCCTCGCAAGTACAGGGCCTTCAGATGCCTGTAACTTCTTTCCTTTGGCTTCTCAAAGATGACCGGCCGTGGGCCGCGATCTAATTGCGCCACAGGTGCTTCATATAATCTTGGAGCGCTAAACTCCGTTGGAAGAATGAAGACCATGTTTGTGCCAGCCGATGTATCATCATCGGCTTTCCTCTGCTTGGGGCGCCACTCTTTTCTTTGTGGCCGACCCTCTTCATCCAGGGCTCGCCGGATTTTGGCGGCCAGATCAGGCCGTGCCTTCCTTAGCGTGCGCGAGTACAATCTTTCAGCCTTCTTCCAACCCACGCAGACGCTGAACCCTTCGCTTTTGGGAACGGCTGAGCCCATCAGGGCACCACCTGGGCCGATGATACTTATTTTCTTCATCATCGTCCTCTAGTTCCTCGAGATCTTCTACCCGAGCGGGCTCAGCATACTTGCTCCGAGGTGGGAGAGGCCCTAGACGCTCGAACACGGACACGTTAGCGGCGTCCTTCTTCCTCTGTTTGCATTCTGGGCAGTTCTCGATTGTTGGCAATCGGCTCATTCCTGAGTCCCAGCAATGTTTGAAGAACGGACAGCTCCAGTGCCTATCCATGCTATCCTGCCCCCTTGACCTTCCTTCAGTGCGACGATTGTACCCGTCGTCGCTTCTATCATGTTGACGGTACCTCCTGACCTCTGCATCAGACCGACAATTCCTCTCATCATCTACGTCGTAGCGCCGACGTCGGTCGTGCTGCTGCTCATATTTGTCGAGGAGGCGCTCGGAGAGTGGACGTTGATACCGCACGCTTCTCATTCCCTCCCCTGCCAGGTACCGCTTGTCATCATCTTGGGGCCGGTCGCGTGGATCGGCCTCCTCTTCATCCTTGCCACGGGAGTGGCTGCTTTCTGCTTCGTCTTTGTCATGGCGGCTTGCAAGCCCTGCCATGTTGACACCAAAGGAGCACTTTGGCTGGCCTATGGAGTGGCTGAGATCCACCATGTTGACGCCAGGCGACGGACCTGAGTCCCTACCGAGCTTGATATCGTGCGGCCGGGCCTTCTCAGAGGAGCCGATGAGTTCGGCTTCGAGGGTTGCCCTGATCTCGTCATGTTTCCTTTTTAGCTCCTCGGGCAGATCCTCGTACTTCATTGTCCTGGTGCGTTCTTCTGACGGGGCGGACGAATCCACCCCATCGAGTGCGAAACCCTTCCACCTGACGCCATGGGAGCGGGTTCGGTGGAAGGAGCCGATGAGTTCGGCTTCGAGGGTTGCCTTGATCTCGTCATGTTTCTTCTTGAGCTCATCAGGCAGATCCTCGTACGTGACCGGAGTGTCTTCCGCCATCTCGGATGTAGATGGCGATGTCGTGGATGTCGTCGACGGTCCCACCGGGCGTGCCGAGAATGTGTTGACGTCGAAACCCCCCGGCGGGCAGAGACGGGCAACACGGTAGAGCCGGGAACAACTAGGGCTGCGGCTGGCCCCGGTCCCTCCGAGCGACGGCCCGCAAAGCCTCCCGGTCGCACGCGCCGATGTTTATCACAAGGGCGTGCCACCGACCTATACCTGGTCGAGGAAGGTGTGGATGATGCCTCGCTTAGTTTCCTGCAGGGGCACACACGTAAACGTTAAATACGAGCCTCGATCGGCTCTCGGGTTATCCTGTGAATCGGCTCAAAGAGCCGATCCACCCATGATTCGGACGAGGTGTCCGAATATATGGTGGTCCTGCTTGATCAAGGTAAAGCTAATGAGATCTACGACGATGTGGGGTTTTCACCGCATAATCGGATCGTCCTACTCCGGAGTTGGGCCTCGCGGCCACGCACGGTGATCGTAAGCCGATCCTAAACAAGGCCTAAAAACCAACACGAGGTTGATCCTCGGAACATCCTCGCTTAGGGCCAACGAACGACACCCTACGTGCCGCTGGATCCTCCCCCCTTTGTAAGGCCTAACTATTGCAGATATTAAACTAATCCTTGTAGAACAAGGAGCAATCGTAACGGATCAGATCTACTAAACTATGATCAAGCGGGGTGCCGCCCCTACACCTAAGATAGGTGTAAGGGCGGCTAGACATGCAAGGGTTGCACTACGAAAGCATGTAATATGAAGAACAATGCTAACCCTAACATGTCTAAGATAACTACGTTGCTCGCCATCAAAAAGGCTTCGATACGAGCAACGCATGAACAACGTGGGCAGGCTTGTCTTGCCCTAGATCGCAAGATGCGATCTAGGCAGCATGATGCTTACCGGTAGAAACCCTCGAGACGAAGGGGTTGGCGATGCGCCGAGATTTGTTTGTGGTTGAACGTTGGTTGTTGTTTATTCCATAAACCCTAGGTACATATTTATAGTCCAGCGGACTTTCTAATGTGGGCGTGCACTAAACCGTGCACGAGATAAACTCTAACTTTTAATCTAGATACAATCTACTATAATTAAAGATACACGGGCAACCTAGCCCAAATTCTCCGTGCAAGGCCGCTTCATAGATCTTCAATGTGTAATCTTCCAAGCCCATCTTGATCGCGGCCCACCTCCTGATTTAGCCAAAATCTGGTGATAACAAAAACATGTTGGTATCATCAATAATATGGCATAGAACATAAGAAATTATCGATACGTCGGAGACGTATCAAGCATCCCCAAGCTTAGTTCTGCTCGTCTCGAGCAGGTAAAACGATAACAAAGATAATTTCTGAAGTGATATGCCATCATAACCTTGATCATACTATTTGTAAACATATGTAGTGAATGCAGCGATCAAAACAATGGTAATGACATGAGTAAACAAGTGAATCATAAAGCAAAGACTTTTCATGAATAGTACTTCAAGACAAGTATTAATAAGTCTTGCATAAGAGTTAACTCATAAAGCAATAAATCAAAGTAAAGGTATTGAAGCAACACAAAGGAAGATTAAGTTTCAGCGGTTGCTTTCAACTTGTAACATGTATATCTCATGGATAATTGTCAACATAGAGTAATATAACAAGTACAATATGCAAGTATGTAGGAATCAATGCACGAGTTAATCACAAGTGTTTGCTTCTTGAGGTGGAGAGAAATAGGTGAACTGACTCAACATAAAAGTAAAGAGAATGGTCCTTCAAAGAGGAAAGCATCGATTGCTATATTTGTGCTAGAGCTTTTATTTTGAAAACATGAAACAATTTTGTCAACGGTAGTAATAAAGCATATGAGTTATGTACATTATATCTTACAAGTTGCAAGTCTCATGCATAGTATACTAATAGTGCCCGCACCTTGTCCTAATTAACTTGGACTACCGGATCTTTGCAATGCACATGTTTTGACCAAGTGTCACAATGGGGTACCTCCATGCCGCCTGTACAAAGGTCTAAGGAGAAAGCTCGCATTTTGGATTTCTCGCTTTTGATTATTCTCAACTTAGACATCCATACCGGGACAACATGGACAACGAGATAATGGACTCCTCTTTAATGCATAAGCATGTGGCAACAATTATTATTCTCATATGAGATTGAGGATATGTGTCCAAAGCTGAAACTTCCACCATGAATCATGGCTTTAGTTAGCGGGCCAAAGTTCTTCTCTAACAATATGCATGCTCCAACCATGAAGGTGGTAGATCTCTCTTGCTTCAGACAAGACGGACATGCATAGCAACTCACATGATATTCAACAAAGAATAGTTGATGGCGTCCCCAGAAACATGGTTATCGCACAACAAGCAACTTAATAAGAGATAAAGTGCATAAGTACATATTCAATACCACAATAGTTTTTAAGCTATTTGTCCCATGAGCTATATATTGCAAAGGTGAATGATGGAATTTTAAAGGTAGCACTCAAGCAATTTACTTTAGAATGGCGGATAAATACCATGTAGTAGGTAGGTATGGTGGACACAAATGGCGTAGTGGTTGGCTCAAGTATTTGGGATGCATGAGAAGTATTCCCTCTCGATACAAGGTTTAGGCTAGCAAGGTTATTTGAAACAAACACAAGGATGAACGGTACATCAAAACTCACATAAAAGACATATGGTAAACATTATAAGACTCCATACCGTCTTCCTTGTTGTTCAAAACTCAATACTAGATGTTATCTAGACTCTAGAGAAACCAAATATGCAAACCAAATTAGCAAGCTCTAAGTATTTCTTCATTAATGGGTGCAAAGTATATGATGCAAGAGCTTAAACATGAGCACAACAATTGCCAAGTATCAAATTATCCAAGACATTTTAGAGTTACTACATGTAGCATTTTCCAATTCCAACCATATAACAATTTAACGAAGAAGAAACTTCGCCATGAATACTATGAGTAGAGCCTAAGGACATATTTGTCCATATGCTACAGCGGAGCGTGTCTCTCTCCCATAAAGTGAATGCTAGGATCTATTTTATTCAAACAAAACAAAAACAAAAACAAACCGACGCTCCAAGCAAAGTGCATAAGATGTGACGGAATAAAAATATAGTTTCGGGGGAGGAACCCGATAATGTTGTCGATGAAGAAGGGGATGCCTTGGGCATCCCCAAGCTTAGACGCTTGAGTCTTCTTAGAATATGCAGGGGTGAACCACCGGGCATCCCCAAGCTTAGAGCTTTCACTCTCCTTGATCATATTGCATCATACTCCTCTCTTGATCCTTGAAAACTTCCTCCACACCAAACTCGAACAACTCATTAGAGGGTTAGTGCATAATAAAAATTCACATGTTCAGAGGTGACACAATCATTCTTAACACTTCTGGACATTGCATAAAGCTACTTGGACATTAGTGGATCAAAGAAATTCATCCAACATAGCAAAAGAGGCAATGCGAAATAAAAGACAGAATCTGTCAAAACAGAACAGTCCGTAAAGATGGATTTTATTAGGCCACCAGACTTGCTCAAACGAAAATGCTCAAATTGAATGAAAGTTTCGTACATATCTGAGGATCATGCTCGTAAATTGGCTTAATTTTCTGAGCTACCTACAGGGAGATAGACCCAGATTCGTGACGAGCAAAGAAATCTGGAACTGCGCAGTAATCCAAATCTAGTACTTACTTTTCTATCAAAGACTTTACTTGGCACAACAAAACATAAAACTAAGATAAGGAGAGGTTGCTACAGTAGTAAACAACTTCCAAGACACAAAATAAAAACCAAGTACTGTAGCAAAATAACACATGGGTTATCTCCGAAGAAGTTCTTTCTTTATAGCCATTAAGATGGGCTCAGCAGTTTTAATGATGCACTCGCAAGAAATAGTATTTGAAGAAAAAGAGAGCATCAAGAGGCAAATTCAAAACACATTTAAGTCTAAAATGCTTCCTATGCATAGGAATCTTGTAAATAAACAAGTTCATGAAGAGCAAAGTAACAAGCATAGGAAGATAAAACAAGTGTAGCTTCAAAAATTTCAGCACATAGAGAGGTGTTTTAGTAACATGAAAATTTCTACAACCATATTTTCCTCTCTCATAATAATTTTCAGTAGCATCATGAGCAAACTCAACAATGTAACTATCACATAAAGCATTCTTATCATGAGTCTCATGCATAAAATTATTACTCTCCACGGAAGCATAATCAATTTTATTAGTTGTAGTGGGAGCAAATTCAACAAAGTGGCTATCATCATATATAGGAGGCATATTGTAATCATAAAAGAAAATTTTCTCCTCAATGCTTGGGGGACTAAAAAGATCATGCTCATCGAGCCGGCTTCCCCAAGCTTAGAATTTTCCATAGCATTAGCAACAATGGTGTTCAAAGCATCCATAGTAATAACATTCCCATTAGCATGCATATAAAGTTCCATGGGTTTTTTAATTCTCTCTTCAAACACATCATGTCCTAATTCAAGATAAAGTTCATAAAGATCTCTCATATTTTTGTTGTTTTCCATTATGCTTAACTAGTGAAATAAAAACATGCATGATATTAAGTAAAGTAAAACAAGTAACTAATTTTGTTGTGTTTTTGATATAGCAAACAAGATAGCAAATAAAGTAAAACTAGCAACTAATTTTTTTGTGTTTTGATATAATGCAGCAAACAAAGTAGTAAATAAAATAAAGCAAGACAAAAAAAAAGTAAAGAGATTGAGAAGTGGAGACTCCCCTTGCGAGCGTGTCTTGATCTCCCCGGCAACGGCGCCGGAAAATATGTCTGGCGTGTAGTTGACGTGGGAGTTAGAAATCTTTGTGGTGTAGCTTTTCTTCGGTTCCCCGACAACGGCGCCGGAAAATATGCTTGATGGCGTGTATTTCACACGTTCGTTGGGCAACCCCAAGAGGAAGGTATGATGCGCACAGCAGCAAGTTTTCCCTCGAGAAAGAAACCAAGGTTTATCGAACCGGGAGGAGCCAAGAAGCACGTTGAAGGTTGATGGCGGCGGGATGTAGTGCGGCGCAACACCGGAGATTCCGGCGCCAACGTGGAACCTGCACAACACAACCAAAGTACTTTGCCCCAACGAAACAGTGAGGTTGTCAATCTCACCGGCTTGCTGTAACAAAGGATTAACCGTATTGTGTGGAAGATGATTGTTTGCGAGAGAAATTAGTAAAAACATGTATTGCAGCGAGATTTGTATTTCGAGTATTAAAAGAATGGACCGGGGTCCACGGTTCACTAGAGGTGTCTCTCCCATAAGATAAAAGCATGTTGGGTGAACAAATTACGGTCGGGCAATTGACAAATAGAGAGGGCATAACAATGCACATACATGACATGATAAGTATAGTGAGATTTAATTGGGCATTACGAAAAAGTACATAGACCGCCATCCAACTGCATCTATGCCTAAAAGTCCACCTTCGGGTTATCATCCGAACCCCCTCCGAGTATTAAGTTGCTAAGCAACGAGACAATTGCATTAAGTATGGTGCGTAATGTAATCAACAACTACATCCTCGGACATAGCGCCAATGTTTTATCCCTAGTGGCAACGAGCACAACACAACCTTAGAACTTTACGTCACTTGTCCCGAGTGTCAATGCGGGCATGAACCCACTATCGAGCATAAATACTGCCTCTTGGAGTTAAAAGCAAAAACTTGGCCGAGCCTCTACTAGTAACGGAGAGCATGCAAGATCATAAACAACACATATGTAATAACTTGATAATTAACATGACATGGTATTCTCTATCCATCGGATCCCGACAAACACAACATATAGAATTACGGATAGATGATCTTGATCATGTTAGGCAGCTCACAAGATCCAACAATGAAGCACAATGAGGAGAAGACAACCATCTAGCTACTGCTATGGACCCATAGTCCGGGGGTGAACTACTCACTCATCACTCCGGAGGCGACCATGGCGGTGTAGAGTCCTCCGGGAGATGAATCCCCTCTCCGGCAGGGTGCCGGAGGAGATCTCCAGAATCCCCCGAGATGGGATCGGCGGCGGCGGCGTCTCAGTAAGGTTTTCCGTATCGTGGTTTTTCGCATCCGGGGTTTCGCGACGGAGGCTTTAAGTAGGCGGAAGGGCGAGTCGGGGGTCCGACGAGGGGCCACACCATAGGGCGGCGCGGGCCCCCTAGGCCGCGCCGCCTTGTGGTGTCGCCACCTCGTGGCCCCACTTCGTATGTTCTTCGGTCTTCCGGAAGCTCCGTGGAAAAATAGGCCCCCGGGTCTTCGTTTCGTCCAATTCCGAGAATATTTCGTTACTAGGATTTCCGAAACCAAAAACAGCAGAAAACGAGGAACGGCACTTCGGCATCTTGTTAATAGGTTAGTTCCAGAAAATGCACGAATATGACATAAAGTGTGCATAAAACATGTAGGTATCATCAATAATATGGCATAGAACATAAGAAATTATCGATACGTCGGAGACGTATCATCTTCTCACACCCAAAGTGACCCATCAAACTTTCAGCATGTAATTCCTGCAATAAGAGAAAACGCACAAACGATTCTGGAACACATAGTTTGTTAGCTCTAAACAAGAACCCATCATGTATATGATACTTTTCCCATGCTTTACCAATAGCACACAAGCGATATGGTTCAGGAAAATCATGATCAGTAGCATACAAATCACATAGTACTTCTAATCCAGGAATTTTAACATCAAGTTGAGTTAATAGCATATTTTTCCTAGATAAAGCATCAGCAACAATATTATCTTTTCCCTTCTTATGCTTAATAATGTATGGAAAAGACTCAATGAACTCAACCCACTTAGCAAGACGCCTATGCAAGGTAGATTGAGCTTTCAGATATTTCAAAGCTTCATGATCAGAATGTATGATAAATTCTTTTGGCCACAAATAATGTTGCCAAACCTCAAGAAATCTAATTAAAGCATACATTTCTTTATCATATATAGGATAGTTCAACTTAGCACCAGAAATTTTCTCAGAAAAATATGCAATTGGGCGACCCTCTTGCATCAACACACCACCAATTCCAATACCACTAGCATCATATTCAATCTCAAATTGCTTATTGAAATCAGGAAGTGCAAGCAACGGTGCAGAAGTTAACAATCTTTTCAGTTCATCAAAAGCATGATCTTGATGCCCCACTCAAATGTAACACTCTTTTTAATCAATTCGTTCAAAGGTGTGGCAATAGTACTAAAATTGGGCACAAAACATCGATAAAACCCTGCAAGACCATGAAAACTCCTTATTTGACTCAGATTCATAGGAGTAGGCCAATTTTGAATTGCTTCAATCTTAGATGAATCTACCTCCACTCCATTCTTAGAGACAACATAACCCAGAAATATGACCTTCTCTTTGCAAAATGTGCACTTCTCAAGATTACCAAAGAGTTTATTATCACTGAATGGATCGTAACGAACAAGAGGGGGGGTGAATGGACGCTACACATTTTTTTTATGCTTTTTTTAGTTTTTATGCGATGTGGAAGGTAAAGGTGATAGCTTTAGTGGTAGATGTGTTCCTAGTATGATCCTAGGCTAGTGCAACAAGCAAAGGAACCAAGCAAGATAATAAAGTTAGGGAGCGGGACAACCGGGGGGGCGCGGAGACGAGACGAGGTTTGTTTCCCGCAGTTCCTCCCACAAAAGGGAGTACGTCTGCGTTGAGGAGGTGCTAGCCTCACACAAGAGGCTAGGCGGCCACACCACGAAGGAAGGCCTCACCTTCTTCCTCGAGAGAGCTCCACAAAGGGGCTCCCCCTTCTCCACTAAGGCACCGGTCGAGGCGTTGGTTCCTTCACAAGGTTGGGGCGAGCTCCACAACACCGGAGGATCCCAACATCCTATGGGGCTAGCACAACTCCAAGCTAGCCTCCATAGGAGCACATCCTCCAAGATCCCACCATAGGAACCCTAACTCCAAGATCCACTAAGGACTTACAAGTATTGGTGAAATCTCTCTTGGTAGAACTATAGATCGGGGCCTCCTACACCACTCCACAAAGTTTGAGCAAGATTGGTTGGGTAGGTGGGGAGATCCTCAAGGTTTGAGCTCAGCAACAATGGAGGAGAGAGAGAGAAGAGATAAAATCGATCTGAGGAAGAAGGGGCCTTTTTATAGGTCCCTTCAAATCCAACCGTTATGTGCAGTTCCCGCACGACCGGTACTACCGCTTGGGCAAGCGGTAGTACCGCTCTGGGTTCGAATGCTCTCCACATACTAGCCACGTGGACTTACAGCGGTAGTACCGCTTTGGTACCGCTTTGGTACCGCAACGGCCTCTGTAAGTTTCTGGCTTGAGTTACGGTACCTAAGCGGTACCAAAGCGGTACTACCGCTTGCAAGTGGTACTACCGCCCATGGTACCGTAGAGGTACCGTAACCCTCTCTGCGGGTCAATTCTGTTGAAGTCCCAGAGCGGTACCAGTAGGGGTAGCGGTACTACCGCTACTGGTACCGGTAGTACCGGTTAGGCAGAAACTGCAGTTTTTCTCTTTCCCTCTCCAGCTATTTCACCTCGCGACACACACACAAAACCAGAAAACCTGTAAGCTACGCTTCAGTCCTCCGATCATGACATGTTCAGCAAGGGCACCGTGCACCTGCAAATCTATCGAAGACAATCTATGCGCACGGTTAAATTCATTCAAGTGTTGTTATCAAACACACAAAACACGGGGTATAGACCTTGCTCTTTCAATCTCCCCCTTTTTTGTGTTTGATGACAACACAAGAATTTGCAATGGCATAAGATATTATGATAAGGTACTAGATTTGCAAAAGCTTGACGGAGCACCCGCTAGACGTGTGCATAATTGGAATATGCATTTGAATACATATACACACATCCTAGAGGCATAACTCCCCCTAGATTTTACAAACCATGCACATATGCAACGAGTATACATGACATATTCATATAGCATATGCACACTATGGAGGCAACACATGATCATACAAAGAGCTTTGGGTGGATTTGTCATACCTTTGCCTTGAGAAAACCCAAACTCCCAATAAATGCCTCCATAGAATTGACGTAGCCAACAACAAGATAATCAACAAAGAACAATATAGGCTACCACGAATAGGTTTTATTACAAACCGGGGGAGAGCCACGAATATAGTAGAATACGAAAAGAGTCTCGAATAACTAGAGGTAACATGATGCCAAGGCTAAAGAACCAAAAAGAAACACCGAGCCCTTGGCATCCCATGCAAATACCCATCCTAATAGATCAACTTCTCCCCCTTTGGCATCAGAACACCAAAAAGGGAGAAGAAGCATGCTAACATCCCAAGGAGATCACTCGTCATCTTCATCATCATCCTCGTCGTCCTCCTCATCATCACCTTCCTCGTCCTCATCTTCCTCCTCTTCTTCGTCTTCTTCTTCAACTTGGCCCTTGCCATGAGGTGGCGGAGAGGAGAGCTCGGGGATGGATTCTTCGGAACTCGTCCAAGTGTGCTTGTACTTCCACTCACCGGGAGGGGTTATGTTGTCCTCGGAGCCTTCGGAGATGGAGAGGCCCATGTGCCTCATCATTGCCTTTTGGCGTTGATGAATCTTCTTGTTGTCATGGTGGGCTTGGTGCATCTTGTCTTGGAGGTCCTCATTGAAGCAAAAGGACTTCTTGAGGCGAGTGGTGAGCTTGGCGAAGAGGCCTTTGGTCTTGACGGAGGAGGCCACAAAGTCGGAGTCATCACTATCGGCCTCCTCCTCTTCCTTGTCCTTGGGGGCATTCCTTGGGAGATCATGTTTCTTGACGGCGGGGCTGCGCTCCTTGTGAATGGTAATGGGGTAGCATTGTTCTAAGAGGTCTCCAAGTCTGGCTTCATCCCACTTGAGCCAAATAAGTCTCATGATGTATGGTGCATATTGGGGAAGCTTGCGGAGGAAAGGACAATCTTGCATCTCATGCCAAATGTAGTCCATGATATCCAAAAGCTTGCCACTGCCCTTCAACTCTTGAGTGCGCACAAGGAGATTCACAAGAAAACCATGCACTTCATCGTGGTTGGTGTGCTTGGGGTTGATGGTGTTGCGGTAGATGTGATTCATGATGTCAAAAGTGGGGAGGAGGTCATAGGCACTTACGCACATCGTTTTCCCGGGGATGTAGAGGTTGGCCATCTTCTCCTTGGCCATTGGCTTGTGTTGAAGATGGATACGGAAGTAGTTGGTGTCGTTTCCGGGGATCTCATAGCCTAGGCCTCTTGCAAACTCATCCCAAGTGGCCTCCATCACGTGCTCTTTTATCATCCACTCGATAGAACGGGCACCAGACTCATCTTGGAGGAACACCGCGGTGGCATAGAATTGACAAATCACTTCCTTGGAGTAGTTGTGGGTGAAGGTCATCAAGGGGATAGGTCCTTGTTCTTCGCATATTTCAAGGGCCTACCCAAAGTACTCGGGCTTGGAGTAGAGCTTGGCCATGTTGATAGAAAATTGAGGGCAACAATTGAACTCCTTGGCTCCATAGATGTCACTGTAGATCCTCTCTTGGTTTGGATGGTAGATGAAGTTGTTTGGGCAAATTCGCGGGTTCCTTGGCACCAAATAATGGTTGATCCTCCTTATCTCCAAGAACTCGGACTTGTTGAGAGCACTCATGAGCTTTTGGGGACCCGAGGTGGTCCTCTTGCTAGCTGCCGCTGCTGCTGCCCTTAGGCGCTTGGTGGTCCTCGGCGAGACAATTTCCTCTTGCTCATCTTGATCTTGGGGACGAGGACGACGAGATGAGAGTTTCTTGACTCTTCTTCCGCTGCTATTGGATGGACATGTGAAACAACATAGGTTGGGGAGGGAATAGGGGTTAAGTGCACAAGCCTTGGAGTTAAAGATCAAAAAGGACACTAACAAGCAACAAGAGTGAAACAGACATAGCGGTAGTACCGCAACATATACCGGTAGTACCGCTCGTGAGCAAGCGGTACTACCACTCAAGCTCAACACAACTAGATCTATGCTGAGATACATGGCATTGAGGTTCATCATTTCACACAATGTTGCTAGTTAGTATCCTTGTTCATGGAATGGCTTCCTAGGATGGTTCTCCACCACAAAATCCAACAAACCCTAACCTATGCATCTAGGGAATCCAACAAACCCTAGAGAGAGAGGTTCGAGCTCATACCGGAGGACATGGTGGAGGAGAAGGTTGGGAAGCTTCTCCACGGAGGATATTTGGCCCGGGGATGGCCGGAGGAGGAGATCGGTGCCGGTCTCCTCGAGGTCTTCTAGCTTGGGGGCACCTTTGACTCGTGGTGGGTGGGGAAAAGTAAGGGATAGGGATGAACCCGTCCCACCCGGTACCTTAAGTCAAGGGCGCAAGCGGTAGTACCGCTCGTATGAGCGGTAGTACCGCTTACCGGTACTTGCCCGGTACCTCGGACGGTAGTACCGCTCCAGGGCAAAATCCTGAAAGTCGTCAGGACCCTGCACTGGGGCGGTAGTACCGGCCTGAGGACCGGTAGTACCGGCCTCCAAAGCTCAGAAAATCTCAGATTTTTGGTGTAGACTTGTGCTTTTAGATAGAGGTGGCTCATGATGTGGGTATTGGCTTAGGATAGATGACGAAACCGTTAAGGTACTACTAAATCGAGCTTGCAAGAATCAACGTGAAAGGCCAAGCTTGGGTGAATCTCCCACAAAGAACATGGAAAAAGAAAAACAAACACCAACCAGGGACAAAGATAAGAGAAAAACAAAAAGAATCAAGAAGAACCAAAGAGAACCAAAAACTCCTCAAGGAGGAGGTTGGTGGCCGAAATCACCGTGTAAGAGTATAGTAGTGTGAGGTCGCGTAGATGTATCTAGGACTCACGGCTACAACTCAACATGAAGCTCATTAGTCACTTAGTTGACAAATAGCGTATGTTTTGGATTTCTTTATGCATTATGGGGGGAGGGATAGCTCAATAAGTTTAAACCGCACTCCCCCTATGTTTATGCGTGCTTTTCATCTAGACATATAGCACAAGAGTGGTATGTGCATACCAACTCTTGACAAGATGTCCGGACGAGAAGCACATAGGTAGAGAAGCGAACCTATCATCGAACGGTAGAGCTTGAGTCCACCGCCTTGACGGTCTCATCGAGGGAGAGTTGACACTTCGGGTACTTTGGGGTTCCTATACCGTTGGCCCCCTTCATATCTTGCTCTTGAGCATGTCTTGAACGTAATTTGCTTGATTTATGAAGGAGCCTTGACGCATTTGCTTCATGGCGAGAATTGGCCATAGAAATAGATACTTGTGATGCCTCTTGACCGTTGGCCCCTTCATATCTTGCTCTTGAGCATGTCTTGAACGTAATTTGCTTGATTTATGAAGGAGCCTTGACGCATTTTCTTCATGGCAAGAATTCTCCATAGAAATAGATTCTTGTGATGCCTCTTGATCTTCATCATGGTTTAGGTCCTCTCCTTGACCCTCATTTTTGTTGTATGGGACATCATCATCATCAACATGAGAGCCGGATGACTCGGGGGTATTGGGAATGGTAGTATCCATAAATATTGTCCCCGAACCATTCGGTGAAGAACTTGAAGCTTGACCTTGGTCACATGGTGTCGGTTGTTGTGGTAGATGAGCTTGCGGTTGTTGTTGTTGTTATTGATGTTGAAATTGAGGTTGTGATACGTCTCAAACGTATCTATATTTTTTTATGTTCCATGCTACTTTTATGATGATACTCACATGTTTTATACACATTATATGTCATTATTATGCGTTTTCCGGAACTAACCTATTGACGAGATGCCGAAGGGCCAGTTGCTGTTTTCTGCTGTTTTTGGTTTCAGAAATCCTAGTAAGGAAATATTCTTGGAATCTGAAGAAATCAACGCCCAGCATCTTAGAAATCCACGAAGCTTCTAGAACACCCGAGAGCAACCAGAGGGGGGCCACAGGCCCACCAGATGACAGGGCGGCGCGGCCCAGGGGGGGCGCGCCCCCTGTTGTGTGGCGCCCCCGTCAGCCTTCCGACTCCGCCTCTTCGCCTATTTAAAGGTCCCTGACCTAAAACTTCGATACGGGAAAAGCCACGGTACGAGAAACCTTCCAGAGCCGCCGCCATCGCGAAGCCAAGATCTGGGGGACAGGAGTCTCTGTTCCGGCACGCCGCCGGGACGGGGAAGTGCCCCCGGAAGGCCTCTCCATCGACACCACCGCCATCATCATCAACGATGCTGTCTCCCATGAGGAGGGAGTAGTTCTCCATCGAGGCTAAGGGCTGTACCGGTAGCTATGTGGTTAATCTCTCTCTCCATGTACTTCAATACAATGATCTCATGAGCTGCCTTACATGATTGAGATCCATATGATGAGTTTGTAATCTAGATGTCGTTATGCTATTCAAGTGGATTTTACTTATGTGATCTCCGGAGACTCCTTGTCCCACGTGTGTAAAGGTGACGAGTGTGTGCACCGTGTGGGTCTCTTAGGCTATATTTCACAGAATACTTATTCACTGAGTTATGATTTGAGTTGGATGTCTCTATGAAATTGTGGTGTGTTAGTACCTCCTATGAATGCTCAAAGTGACAGCGTGGGGTGTTCATTAGTACTTGGGAATGCATCTTTAAGGTTTTCCTACATGATGAATTAGTGTTCGTTATCTTGCCAGAGAGTAATTCAGAGTAGCATAGTGAAGTGCTTATTTATATCCCTTTATGATTACAATGTTGAGAGTGTCCACTAGTGAAAGTATGATCCCTAGGCCTTGTTTTCAAATACTGCAATCATCGTTTACTTACTGTTCCACTGCATGTTTACTTGCTGCAATATTACTACCATCAACTGCACGCCACTAAGCTATTTTCTGCCGCCGTTACTACTGCTCATATTCATTCATACCACTTGTATTTCACTATCTCTTCGCCGAACTAGTGCACCTATACATCTGACAAGTGTATTAGGTGTGTTGGGGACACAAGAGACTTCTTGTATCGTGATTGCGGGGTTGCTTGAGAGGGATATCTTTGACCTCTTCCTCCCCGAGTTCGATAAACCTTGGGTGATCCACTTAAGGGAAACTTGCTCGCTGTTCTACAAACCTCTCGCTCTTGGAGGCCCAACACTCGTCTACAAGAATAGAAGCACCCGTAGACATCAAGCACTTTTCCGGCGCCGTTGCCGGGAGGAAAGGTAAAGGCACTCACACTCCGGTCCCGGGTAAAGTACTTTTCTGGCGCCGTTGTGTGTGTGCTCGAAGCTATTTCCTTTAGATCCTGCAATTGCATCTTTTTGTTTCTTGTTTTACACTAGTAAGGCATAATGGAAAACATCTGTGAGCTTTTTGTACTATTTCCTGAGTCAAGACATGAATGGTTTAATGCAAAAATTAAAAAACCTATGGAACCTTATTTGCATGCTAGTAGCAATAATATTAGTATGAACGCTTTGAACACCATTGTTGCTAATGATATGGAAAATTCAAAGCTTGGGGAAGCTGGTTTTGATGAGCATGATATTTTTAGTCCCCCAAGCATTGAGGAGAAAATTTTCTTTGATGATACTTTGCCTCCTATTTATGATGATTATAATGATAGTGGTCTTTTGGTGCCCCCTACTATGGAGAGTAAATTTTATTATGATTATACTATGCCTCCGACACTTGATGAGAATAATAATGATAGCTACTTTGTTGAATTTGCTCCCACTACAATTAATAAGAATGACTATGCTTATGTTGGGAGTATATTTTATGCATGAGGCTCATGATAAGAATGTTTCATTTGATAGTTATATTGTTGAGTTTGTTCATGATGCCACTGGAAATTATTATGAGAGAGGAAAATATGGTTGTAGAAATTTTCATGTTACTAAAACACCTCTCTATATGCTGAAAATCTTGAAGTTGCGCTTGTCTAGTTTTCCTATGCTTGTTGCATTATGCCTACATGACTTGTTTATTTACAAGATTCCTTTTCATAGGAAGTGGGTTAGACTTAAAGTGTTTTTCTTATTTGCTTCTTGATGCTCTCTTTTGCTTCAACTTTTATTTCTTGGGAGTGCATCATTAAAATTGTTGAGCCCATCTTAATGGCTATAAAGAAAGCACTTCTTGGGAGATAACCCATGTCTTTATTTTACTACAGTACTTTTTTTATATTTTTGTCTTGGAAGTTGTTACTACTGTAGCAACCTCTCCTTATCTTACTTTATTGCATTATTGTTCCAAGTGAAGTCTTTGATAGTAGGGTTGATACTAGATTTGGATTACTGCGTAGAAACAGATTTCTTGCTGTCACGAATTTGGGTATGATTCTCTCTAGGTAACTCAGAAAAATCTGCCAATTTACGTGAGTGATTCGCAGATATGTACGCAACTTTCATTCAATTTGAGCATTTTCATCTGAGCAATTCTGGTGCCTCTTTAAAATTCGTCTTTACGGACTGTTCTGTTTTGACAGATTCTGCCTTTTATTTCGCATTGCCTCTTTTGCTGTGTTGGATGGATTTCTTTGTTCCATTACCTTCCAGTACCTTTGAGCAATGTCCGAAGTGTTAAGAATTATTGTGTCACCTCCGAACATGTGAATTTTTTATTATGCACTAACCCTCTAATGAGTTTGTTTTGAGTTTGGTGTGGAGGAAGTTTTCAAGGGTCAAGAGAGGAGGATGATATACTATGATCAAGAAGAGTGAAAAGTCTAAGCTTGGGGATGCCCCCGTGGTTCATCCCTGCATATTTCAAGAAGACTCAAGCATCTAAGCTTGGGGATGCCCAAGGCATCCCCTTCTTCATCAACAAATTATCAGGTAATTTCTCTTGAAACTATATTTTTATTCAGTCACATCTTATGTACTTTACTTGGAGCGTCTGTGTGCTTTTATTTTTGTTTGTGTTTGAATAAAATATGATCCATCATGCTTGTGTGGGAGAGAGACACACTCCGCTGATGCATATGAACACATGTGTTCTTAGCTTTACTTTTAATGTTCATGGCGAAGGTTGAAACTGCTTCGTTCATTGATATATGGTTGGAAACAGAAAATCCTGCATGTGGTAAATGGTATAATGTCTTGAATAATTTGATACTTGGCAATTGTTGTGCTCTTATAGATCATGTTTAATCTCTTGCATCATGTACCTTGTACCCATTAATCAATAACTACATAGAGCTTGTTAAAATTTGGTTTGCATGATTGATCTCTAGAGTCTAGATATTTTCTGGTTGAGGTGTTTGAACAACAAGGAGACGATGTAAAGTCTTATAATGCTTACAATATGTTCATATGTGAGTCTTGCTGCACCATTTTATACTTGAGTTTGCTTCAAACAACCTTGCTAGCCTAGCCTTGTATTGAGAGGAATTCTTCTCGTGCATCCAAATCCTTGAGCCAATAACCATGCCATTTGTGTCCACCATACCTACCTACTACATGGTATTTCTCTGCCATTCCAAAGTACATTACTTGAGTGCTACCTTTAAAATTCTATTCTTTGCCTTTACAATACATAGCTCATGGGACAAATAGCCTTAAAAACTATTGTGGTGAAGAATATGTACTTATGTGTCTTATTTCTTAATAAGTTGCTTGTTGAGCGGTAACCATGTTTCTGGGGACGCCATCAACTTTTATCTTTGTTGAATATCATGTGAGTTGCTATGCATGTTCATCTTGTCTGAAGTAAGGGCGATTTTCATGATCAAATGGTTTGAGTATGCATACTGTTAGAGAAGAACATTGGGCCGCTAACTAAAGCCATGATTCATGGTGGAAGTTTCAGTTTGGACAACTAATCCTCAATCTCTTATGAGAATATTAATTGTTGTTGAATGCTTATGCATTAAAGAGGAGTCCATTATCTGTTGTCTATGTTGTCCCGGTATGGATGTCTAAGTTGAGAATAATCAAAAGCGAGAAATCCAATGCGAGCTTTCTCCTTAGACCTTTGTACAGGCGGCATAGAGGTACCCCTTTGTGACACTTGGTTGAAACATATGCTATGCAATGATAATCCGTGTTAATCTAAGCTAATTAGGACAAGGTGCGAGCACTATTGGTATACTATGCATGAGGCTTGCAACTTATAAGATATCTTATACATAACACATATGCTTTATTACTACCGTTGACAAAATTGTTTCTTGTTTTCAAAATGAAAAGCTCTAGCACAAATATAGTAATCAATGCTTCCCTCTGCGAAGGGCCTGTCTTCTACTTTATTGTTGAGTCAGTTTACCTACTTCTTTCTATCTTAGAAGCAAATACTTGTGTCAACTGTGTGCATTGATTCTTACATGTTTACCTATTGCACCTGTTATATTACTTTGTGTTGACAATTATCCATGAGATATATATGTTGAAGTTGAAAGCAACCGCTGAAACTTATATCTTCCTTTGTGTTGCTTCAAAGCTTTCTACTAAGAATCTATTGCTTTATGAGTAACTCTTATGCAAGTCTTATTGATGCTTGTCTTGAAAGTATTATTCATGAAAAGTCTTTGCTATATGATTCAGTTGTTTAGTCATCATCTTTACTATTGCTTTGAATCACTTCATTCATCTCATATGCTTTACAATAGTATTGATCAAGATTATGATAGCATGTCACTTCAGAAATTATCCTTGTTATTGTTTACCTACTCGAGGGCGAGTAGGAACTAAGCTTGGGGATGCTTGATACGTCTCAAACGTATCTATAATTTCTTATGTTCCATGCTACTTTTATGATGATACTCACATGTTTTGTACACATTATATGTCATTATTATGCGTTTTCCGAAACTAACCTATTGACGAGATGCCGAAGGGCCAGTTGCTGTTTTCTGCTGTTTTTGGTTTCAGAAATCCTAGTAAGGAAATATTCTCGGAATCGGACGAAATCAACGCCCAACATCTTAGAAATCCACGAAGCTTCCAGAACACCCGAGAGCAACCAGAGGGGGGCCACAAGCCCACCAGATGACAGGGCGGCGCGGCCCGGGGGGTGGGGGCGCCCCCCTGTTGTGTGGCGCCCCTGTCAGCCTTCCGACTCCGCCTCTTCGCCTATTTAATGGTCCCTGACCTAAAACTTCGATACGGGAAAAGCCACGGTACGAGAAACCTTCCAGAGCCACCGCCATCGCGAAGCCAAGATCTGGGGGACAGGAGTCTCTGTTCCGGCACGCCGCCGGGACGGGGAAGTGCCCCCGGAAGGCCTCTCCATCGACACCACCGCCATCATCATCAACGCTGCTGTCTCCCATGAGGAGGGAGTAGTTATCCATCGAGGCTAAGGGCTGTACCGGTAGCTATGTGGTTAATCTCTCTCTCCATGTACTTCAATACAATGATCTCATGAGCTGCCTTACATGATTGAGATCCATATGATGAGTTTGTAATCTAGATGTCGTTATGCTATTCAAGTGGATTTTACTTATGTGATCTCCGGAGACTCCTTGTCCCACGTGTGTAAAGGTGACAGTGTGTGCACCGTGTGGGTCTCTTAGGCTATATTTCACAGAATACTTATTCACCGAGTTATGATTTGAGTTGGATGTCTCTATGAAATTGTGGTGTGTTAGTACCTCCTATGAATGATCAAAGTGACAGCGTGGGGTGTTCATTAGTACTTGGGAATGCATCTTTAAGGTTTTCCTACATGATGAATTAGTGTTCGTTATCTTGCCAGAGAGTAATTCAGAGTAGCATAGTGAAGTGCTTATTTATATCCCTTTATGATTACAATGTTGAGAGTGTCCACTAGTGAAAGTATGATCCCTAGGCCTTGTTTCCAAATACTGCAATCATCGTTTACTTACTGTTCCACTGCATGTTTACTTGCTGCAATATTACTACCATCAACTGCACGCCACTAAGCTATTTTCTGCCGCCGTTACTACTGCTCATATTCATTCATACCACTTGTATTTCACTATCTCTTCGCCGAACTAGTGCACTTATACATCTGACAAGTGTATTAGGTGTGTTGGGGACACAAGAGACTTCTTGTATCGTGATTGCAGGGTTGCTTGAGAGGGATATCTTTGACCTCTTCCTCCCTGAGTTCGATAAACCTTGGGTGATCCACTTAAGGGAAACTTGCTGCTGTTCTACAAACCTCTACTCTTGGAGGCCCAGCACTGTCTACAAGAATAGAAGCACCCGTAGACATCAGGTTGTTGTAGTGGTTGGCTTGCACTTGTTTGATCAATGGAAGAAGCTTGGCCTTGTGGTGTAGATGGCTCCAGTTAGGTGGAACTTGGTCCTTCCCCGGTACTCATAGAAGGTAGCTCTTGAGGTCGGCGAATGCCAACACCCATCCTTCCTACGCCATCCGGGGGAATTGCATCTCCTTTCTCACAAGAAGCACTTCGCTCCTCCAAAGATCTATCATCTTCATCGAATGTCACATCACAAGATTCTACAACTCACCCATTTGACTTGTTGAAGACTCTATAGGCGTGAGAATCCGATGCATAGCCAACAAAGATTCCTTCTTGAGCTCTTGAATCAAACTTGGATAGACGTGTGTCCTTGACAAGCACATAGCATTTGCATCCAAAGACCTTGAAGTATGACACATTTGGCTTGTTACCGGTGAGGATCTCATATGGTGTCTTCTCTAGACCCTTGAGAAAGTAGAGGCGATTAGTAGCATGGCATGCGGTAGAGATAGCTTCCGCCCAAAAGTTATAATTGGACTTGTACTCCATCATCATTGTTCGAGCGATTTCGATTAAGGTTCGATTCTTCCTTTCGGCGACCCCATTTTGTTGGGGAGTATATGGCGAGGAGTATGATGTTGGATTCCTTCTTCGCTGAGGAAGTCATCCAAGGTGTAGTTCTTGAACTCCGTTCCATTGTCGCTCCTTATTGCGAGGATCGTGGTGTTGTACTTGCATTGAACTTGATTGGCAAACTCCATCATGGTCCGTTGAGTCTCACTCTTGTACTTGAAGAAGAATACCCAACAATAACGTGACTAGTCATCAACAATGACGAGGTAATACTTCTTCCCTCCAAGTCTTTCATGAGACGGTGGACCGAAGAGATCAACATGTAGGAGCTCCAAGCACCTTGTGGTAGAGATGGTCGTCTTGGCCTTGTGAGGAGCTCCATGCATTTTTCCTTGTATGCAAGCCCTACAAGCACGATATTTGCAAAAGGAAACATCTTCTTTTAGTCCGAGAATGTGGCCTCCCTTGTGGATACTTTGCAAATTCCTCATGTTGACATGGGCTAGTCGGCGATGCCATAACCAACCCTTGTCACCTTTAGCGAATAGGCAAAGGGCGGAAGATATTGTCTTTCCGGAGAACTCACAAACATACAACCCGCTCTCCACATATTCAACAAAGGCTACACGGAGTATCTTGCTCTACAAGAGGACCACCATATGTTCATCGAAAAAGGTACAAAGACCCAAGCATGCAAAATGATGAACGGAAAGAACATAGTAACCAAGGGTCTCAACAAGGACGACATTTACTAGTGAAATGTCGGGTGTTACCACCACCTTGCCAAGGCCCTGTACCTTTGAGCTTGCTTGTGTTGTCACCATAAGAAAAGGTAGAGAGAGATGGCTCGAGGACGACAACAAATTCCTTGCTTCCGATCAAAAGACTTGTGGCTTCAACATCAACCACCCAATTAGCACCACCGGAAGCAAAGACCTTCATGGATCAAGACTTGGATATAGAGACCCATTTTTCAATGGGTCCTATCATGATGTTCCTCTTTATCTTGATCCTCCTTCTTCTCTTCTTCTTTGGCTTGATAGCCACTCCTCCTTCATTGCAAGAGACCTTATTGGCTCCATATTTATCTTCAATGACTCCTTCCAAGTATTGGGCTTGGATTTGGAGACTTTCAATTTTGACCTCCAAACGATTGACTTCATCTTCATGGTTGCAACAAATGTGGTCCATGCTTGCGAGATGGTACTCTTTCAACGCTTCTTCTTGCATGGACTTGATCACCATAAGGTTGGACTTGCTTCTCTTTAAAGAGGCAATTTCTTCCTCATGGTCACAACAACTAACGTCTTCCTTGCTCAAGCGAATCCATTCCATCAAGGACTCATTTTGCATATCATTCACTTCCTTGAGCTTGGCCTTGTGTCTCTTTAGAGCGGCAATCTCTTCTTCATGATCGCAACATGGCACCTTCTCCTTGCTCAACCGATAGTACTCACCCAAGGCTTCCTCTTGGAGAGAATTGACTTCCAAGAGTCTTGCATTATGTCTTCTGAAGGAGCAAACTTCATCAAGGAGCTTATCACAACATGAATTGGGGCCTTCATCTTCTTCCTTCTTGTGCGCTTCTTCTTGAGGATGCCTCCTCATCTCGGATAGAAGCACAAACTTACTCTCCAAGGATTTGAAGTTCTTGGTGAGGGTTGCAACTTCCTCAAGCAACCATTCATGGCTCTCCTCAAGATAGCGCTTCTTCATCTTGAGCTCATCCACCCAACCAAGAGCATGGTCTCGATCCTTAGTGAGATGGGAGATGATAGAATTGTTGCAGTCTTCACAGACAATAGCACTAACTTCAAGAGCCATGCGCATGCTTAACTCCTCCTCATGAGCTTGAGTGAGAGAGATAATCTCATTTGCCGCCTCCTTCTCAAGCCTCTCCTTTTCCTCTATATGGTCTTGAGCTGCACCAAGTTGAGTAAAGAGTGCCTCAACATGAGTCTTGGTCTCCCCTTGCGTGTTAGTGGTAAAAGCATCCAAACCCACAATAGATATAGCATTAGAAGAAGATGTAGGTTCGGCAAGGGGTTCTACCTCCAACGATACCTTCGCCATAAGGCAACGGGAGTTGTTGGCGACTAGGTTCTCATTTGGAGAGTCGAAGAGGGAGACGGAGGGAGTGGAGCTGGCGATGGCGGCCACTCCCTATTCCTCTTTGTTCGAACCCTTGTCTTCACGCTCTTCACCTTCATCAGAGGAGTACTCCTCACAGATAATGAAAGCTCTAGGCTTCTTGGTGAAGGAGACCTTGACGTCACTGGAGTTAGAGGAGAACTTGGAGAATCCTTTGGAGAGGGATTTGAACTTGTCCTTTCGGATGAGTCTTCCACCATTGTCTTCCCTCCTCTCAAAGATGAAATCCGCAACAAAATGACTTTTGTCGCCGCAATTGTAGCATGCTCTCCCCCTTTGCTCCTCCTTTGGGCATGTCCAAAGCGATGACTTTGCTAAGGACTTCATCGGAAGTCAAGGCGCGTAAGGAGGCGTTTTGGCGTATGGCCGTCAACTTCACTTCCTCGTAAGGCAGGAGAGCATTGTAAAACTTTCGCTTGATCCAATGGTCATCCACAAACGTTGCTCCAAGATCTTGCATTTGTACGGCGAGAGAGATAAGGCGCCGGTACATCTCTTCGGGCGATTCTCCCTCATTCATGACGAAGCTGTCGGCCATGTTGTTCACTTCATCGAAACGAGAGCTTTGAATGTTCTCATTTCCGAGGAAGAGTTTGTCGAGTTTATCCCATGCTTCCCCTTGCGGTCTTGAGCGAGCGAATATGAGCGCGGCCCTTGGGCGTGACGACCATGTGAATCATGTTGATGGCGGTGGAGTTGAGTTGGTCATCCACCACTTCTCTTCTTGTCAAGTTCTTCGGGTCTCGTGGTGAATAACCTTCCTCGATGATGCGCCAAAGCTCGGTAGAAGCGCTGTGCACATGAGACCGCATGATTACCTCCTATTTGTCCCGCAACCGGTGGTTCATCCTTCCCTTTTGATGAAGTGCCAACATCCTCAAGTTCCCCTTCTCGAGGTGGTTTTGTCGATTCCGCGACAAAATCAACAAGAGGAAAGGTGTTGACTTGTTGTGGGGGAATATCGGCACTTGTCTTAGGATCTATGATGGGGGTTGATTTTGGAGCAATCAACTCCATCATCATAGCCTTCATTTGACATACAATGGATGACTCCAATTTCTTGAGGTCATCGAAAGTAGCCGGAGTGCTATCGGCGATTGATGGTGGAGGTGATTGCTCACCGGGAAGGGAACCATTCACAACCATCTCTTGTTCAGCCATTTCTTAGGCGGTAACGCCCGAGCAAGAAAACCTCGCTCTTATACCAATTGAATGGATCATAGCGAACAAGAGGGGGGGTGAATGGACGCTACACATTTTTTATGTCTTTTTTTAGTTTTTATGCGATGCGGAAGGTAAAGGTGATAGCTTTAGTGGTAGAGGTGTTCCTAGTATGATCCTAGGCTAGTGCAACAAGCGAAGGAACCAAGCAAGATAATAAAGTTAGGGAGCGGGACAACCGGGGGGCGCGGAGACGAGACGAGGTTTGTTTCCCGCAGTTCCTCCCACAAAAGGGAGTACGTCTGCGTTGAGGAGGTGCTAGCCTCACACAAGAGGCTAGGCGGCCACACCACGAAGGAAGGCCTCACCTTCTTCCTCGAGAGAGCTCCACAAAGGGGCTCCCCCTTCTCCACTAAGGCACTGGTCGAGGTGTTGGTTCCTTCACAAGGTTGGGGCGAGCTCCACAACACCGGAGGCTCCCAACATCCTATGGGGCTAGCACAACTCCAAGCTAGCCTCCATAGGAGCACATCCTCCAAGATCCCACCATAGGAACCCTAACTCCAAGATCCACTAAGGACTAACAAGTATTGGTGAAATCTCTCTTGGTAGAACTATAGATCGGGGCCTCCTACACCACTCCACAAAGTTTGAGCAAGATTGGTTGGGTAGGTGGGGAGATCCTCAAGGTTTGAGCTCAGCAACAATGGAGGAGAGAGAGAGAAGAGATAAAATTGAGCTGGGGAAGAAGGGGCCTTTTTATAGGTCCCTTCAAATCCAACCGTTATGTGCAGTTCCCGCACGACCGGTACTACCGCTTGGGCAAGCGGTAGTACCGCTCTGGGTTCGAATGCTCTCCACAGACTAGCCACGTGGACTTAAAGCGGTAGTACCGCTGGCGGTACCGCTTTGGTACCGCAACGGCCTATGTAAGTTTCTGGCTTGAGTTACGGTACCTAAGCGGTACCAAAGCGGTACTACCGCTTGCAAGCGCTACTACCGCCCATGGTACCGTAGAGATACCGAAACCCTCTCTGCGGGTCAATTCTGTTGAAGTCCTAGAGCGGTACCATAGGGCGGTACCAGTAGGGGTAGCGGTACTACCGCTACTAGTACCGGTGGTACCGGTTAGGCAGAAACTGCAGTTTTTCTCTTTCCCTCTCCAACCATTTCACCTCGCGACACACACACAAAACCAGAAAACTTATAAGCTACGCTTCAGTCCTCCGATCATGGCGTGTTCAGCGAGGGCACCGTGCACCTGCAAATCTATCGAAGACAATCTATGCACACGGTTAAATTCATTCAAGTGTTGTTATCAAACACACAAAACATGGGGTATAGACCTTGCTCTTTCAATCACGCAACACTTGCAAAACATGTCGAATATGCATAGTATGATCAGATTCATTGCGGCTGTAAATTAATATGTCATCAAAGTACACAACCACAAAATTGCCAATAAAATCACGCAAAACATGGTTCGTCAATCTCATGAAAGTACTAGGTGCATTAGTTAATCCAAAAGACATCACTAACCACTCATATAAACCAAATTTTGTTTTAAAGGCTGTTTTTCATCCCCCTCTTTCATCCTAATTTGATGATAACCACTACGCAAATCAATTTTAGAGAAACAGTAGCACCACTCAATTCATCTAGCATATCCTCTAAACGGGGAATAGGATGACGATATCGCATAGTAATGTTTATGGCTCTACAATCTACACCAATGTTAAAGAAATCGGTAATCGTTAACTGCTCGGTTGGCTTGGGATTAGCGATTAATCAGAATTCGGACGATTAACTGATTTAATCGGTCGGCTATTAATCGGTGCAACCTACATAAATTAGCACTTAAAATAGTTTGTATAAGAAAAAATAATAGTATATGAGCCTCTATATGTCTGCCCCTACATCTCTAGAGTCTAAAATCCTAGAAAAACATGTACGCTTCTCTTGCATGACCTAATCTTCAAGGTCACGAGCGAATCAGGATCCACTAGCCGAAGCAGCCTTCCTTCCTTCCACTTCTTCTTCTCTCACCTCTGAATGTTATCTTCTCCCACCACCTACCTAGGTGTCAACACCCGGATTTTTAAGTCCAGATGCCTATTATGCCATACATCGCAATCCCAGGAATATTGTTGTTGCGAGACATAATAGTTGAATATCATAGAGTCATCATTTATTACAACACATAATCGTCTTACAAAGGTAGATCACATGATCCAATATTACAATAGTAGTTGATCTATCGATCAACGAACATCACAAATAGCGGAAGCGAAGTAGTAGTGGCTATCTAATCCACGAGCCAACGCTTGACGTCGGAGCGGTCCTAGTTGTCGTAGACGTCCCGCTGTCCATCTTCCTCGTATCGCTCGTTCACCTTCATAGTCCGGCCATTTGAATAGCCAGGGACAAAGCCATGAGTACTTTTAAAGTACTCGCAAACTAATACTAGTGTAAGCACTATCAACTATAGTAAGGGGGTGCTAAGCTCTAAGTTTATTTGCATAAAGCCAAGTTTATTTCATAAACATTTAGAAAAGACTCTTCATTTGCTAAACTAACTCAAGTGGGAACATTAGTGTCATTCCCACAACTCTGTTGTGATTCAATGCAAAGTCACCATTCACCTTTCAAATTCAAGTCCCAAGTCATATGTCACATTTTTGAAAATGGTCTGATGACGGAACAGTATGGCCTTCCCAACCGTCCATAACCGTGGACACGGCTATTCGAATAGTTCTACACTCGCAGAGGTCGTACACTTGTGCCACAATATTTGCAATAATCCGTCGGGGTTAATCGGCCCCGATTTACCATACTCCGTATGCGGACTACCAACCATAACCTTTCACTTACATACTCTAGTATAGGCACCTCTCCCCATGAGCTTGGCCTCCCGGTGAAAACCGCAGATCAACCCGGGAACTGCACAGGGCTTGGGCCGGACATTCACCTCATTCCACGTCATCTCGCATCGTTTTGTTTGTTGTGGAGGCAGCCCTCGGCCTAACCCCGATGACGCTTGTTAGAGGGAACCCATACTAAAGCACATAAATTTCTAGTTAAGCCCTTACCCATATTGGGTATTGTGGGGGTACTTTCAAATTGGAATGGTATCGCATCCGAACCCAACCATCAGTTTTTTTGTAAAATTCACCAAGTCATTCACCAGTCATATTCACCTTCAAAATCTTTCAATAGAATGACTCATCATTCCAAGGTTTTTCAAAGTCATTTCATTTCATATGATCCCATCTAGAGTAGTCAATTCTATTTGTTTAGCACTAGCAACTAGTCATGAGGGGTGCTAACTAGCTTGTCTTGCTCTAGGCTAACTTTGATGCTCTTGTTCTACTCTATATCTAAACCAAGTGAATCATGAATCAAAAAGGTAAACTTTGATAAACAAAATTTAGAAACGCTTGTAAAGTAAAACTGGGAAATAGGAGCATTAAGCATAAAGTAAAAAAATTGGTGCCTTGCTCTTGTAGAGCTTTGCACAAGGGAACCTTGCAAGAGTGTTAGCTTGCCTTGATTGGTGTATTGATCAAAGTTTTCCGGCTCTTCCTCCCGGTAGAATACCTCCTCCTCTTGATAGTCTCCGGTACTAGCGTCTAAAAACGAATACGAGGATACAATCACCAAACAATACTTAAGTACTCTTAATTAGCCTTAATGGCTCACTCAAATGATTTAGCATCACTACTTAACATTTATTCACAAATTATGCTAGGGTTTCTTTATTTAATATTAGGAAAATAATTTCCTCTCATTGAAAGTTGAAATTAGGGTTTCTCTTTGGTTTGGAGAAAATATTTCCTCTCATTGAATTCTTCTTAAGATTTAATCTTCTCAAATAACCAGGGATGATCCCATGTTGACCAAGGTCAACACTTCACACTTATTATTTGAGAGAAAGGATTTAAATGAGATTCATCATCTCATGTGATTTAAATAACCATGGCAATGTAAATACTATTTTGATTTAAAGTCTATAAGGGAGCAAGTATGAACCTATGCAGTAGAGGTCATCATATTACTTCATAATACTTGAGAAAATGATTTAAATGAGGTGCTACACCTCATTGATTTAAATTCTAAAATTTGGATATAGTTTAAATGAGCTAGTATTGACTACATAGCCAATATTTTGATTCTAGCCCATGATCATGTACAGAACACCTATCATCTTTTTACATAATAAATTAGAGTTTGTTAAATGTGAATTATTGCAATTGGATTCACTTCAAAATTCATAATGGTTGATTTTTAAGATTTATTTGAATACTGAAAAGTCTCTGTTTTGTCATTTTTGCTATTCAAAAACTACACCACATATGAGGTTGAATCCAGTGGGATTAGTTAGAGCAATTCATAAGATTTCCAGAACATTTTGATTTGCTAAATTTGGATTTGTAGAATTTGAACTATTCAAATTTGAAGTGTGCTGCAGTATTGGATTTGAACTAAATGGATTAAACCAAATTTGAAAATACTGGGCCACGCGGGAAAACGAAACGGGCCTAACAGACTAAACAGACTGGGCCGGCCCAGCAGTGTGACTGGCACACGCGGGCTGCCTGACAGGTGAGGGGCCACCCGTCAGTGGCTTAATCTCGCCGAAGCGGTATGGAGTAAGCCGCGCCGTTGGATTAAAAGGTTGATCGACGGCCGAGGTTCGTCCTCATCCTCGACCAAGCTCGCCGGAGAGCTAACCCTACCGGCGGCAGCGAGGGTCGTCGGCGGCGTACCTGGGCTCAGGCAGGACTTGGCGAGGCGGGCGATCGACGTTGTCGACGACGGCGAGTCGATTGGTGGTCGTGGGAGCTTCGGGGGTGCGCGAAATCGTCGTCTTCGTCAAGCTGCTGTGGCGGCGGACTCCGATCAAATTCCGGCGAGCTAGCGTCTAATTGAGGAGGGGAAGTGTTCGAGGATGATCAGAGAAGAGAGGGGAGGCGGCTGGTGTGCTGTGATCGTCCGGGAGCGGCCTCCTTTTATAGGGGGTCGAGGTGCTGCGGGGGGTACCGTGGAGGTCGTCCATGGCGTGGCGTCTCCGGTGCTCCAAGGGGCGAGGCTAGGAGGCGCAGGGCGTAGGCGTCGTCTCAGGCGGAGCTAATGAGCGTGCGGGTACGTCAGGGGAAGGACAAGGGAGTGCTGGCGATGCTCGAGTGCTCGCAGCACCGTGGCGGCGAGCTCGGATCATTGCGATGGCTAGAGGGTTCCCGCGAGTCTATGTGGTTGTCTAGCAGGGTTCGGGTGCGGTGTAGGGCGCGCGTGTACGAGGGCAAGGCGAGGGGAGGACTGAGGCGACGACCCGGCTCGCCGCTCTGGCGTGTCCCGCGCACGGTGAGCGTGCTCACTGGCACGTACTGGACGTGTATGGGCGCGCGCGTTCCGGCCGCAGCGTGGTCGAGCGTCGCCGGGGCGTGTACCGTCGAGGTACTCGGAGGGGTATAGATGCTCCAGGACAAGGAGAGGCGCCAAGATGGTGGCCGGAGAGGAGGGTTGTGTGTGTGTGTGCATGCTCACGGCATGGTGAAGAAAAGGTGTTTCCCTCACTTTAATCGACATGAGCAAGTACATGCACCGATGCAGGGGATGCAGGAGGTCACAATGATCACAAACCAAAAGTGGTGTAGTCCAAAATCTGGTGGATAGTAGCTAGTCTCATATTTCCAAAAAATGGCCGAGCAAGGTGTTTGATCAAATGCCCGCAAGAGAAAATTATTTAAATTTTGAAATTATTTTTGGTGCATCTCTTTTATATAATTAGAGTGATGGAATGGTGGTGGTGGTGCTCATTTTGGTGAAGGTTTACAAGAATTCCAAAATGGGGCCATCTTCACATAGATTTAAAGTCTCCACTTGTCCCCGTCTTTCCGGTCAACCTAGTCAACATTAGCAGAGATGGTCAACATGAAAGTTGTTGACCTTGACATGGTCTTGGATGACATGGTCATAGTTGACCAAGTTTAGTTTGAGAGTTGAGAAATACAGAGGGGTAAAGTGGGGAACATTTTATAAAGTGGCAACATGACCATTATCACATGTATGTTGAGTTAGAGATTTTCTTTGATTTAATTTTGGTTTCTTTGATGCAAATGTGTTTATTTATCATATATGAACATTCTACAAGCAAGAGATCAAGCAATGGTGGCCTTGGTTGAAGTTTTGTAATTTGGCATAATGTGTATGTGAGGGAAATTTGGGAATTTTCTCCCTATTTGATTTCTCTTTATTTGATTTGACTTTGGTTGACTCTAAGGTGGTTCTTATGAGTTTAGAAACATTTTAAGAGCATTGAACCCAATTCATTTGGTCTTGCTCAAAGATTTACAAATTTGGCCTTAATACATAAGGGATGAGGTGTTAAATTTTAATAAACTTGTAAAGGGTTTATCTTGCTTCACTTGGACATGGGTTAGGGTCCATTTAGTGTTATGTTAGTTTTAGAGAGGGTTTCCCATCATTTAGTCAAGGTTTAGAGACCTAGGTCAATGTTTGGTAAAAAGTCTATGTGTCACATATGCTTTTATGCATATGTGGTATTTTATATTTAATTTGACTTGGTTTGACCCAATTGGTTTTGTTGAATGTTGAAATGATATATGGAGGTGATCCAACCATTCACACAAGTCCTAGGGTTAGTTTTCTTAAATTCTCATATTTACTATTTTACTCTCATATGCCTCTATGGCATTTTTAGTTTTCTTTTTATTCTTTTTGGTTTCAACCTAGAAATGATTTAAGAAGTACTATATAAGGTTTATAAAGCTTTTCCAACCTTTAAGTAAAGTGGAAAGGTCTAGGGTAAATGTTGATAATGGTAGCCATAGGCACATATGCCTTTTCCTTATTTAATTTCCTTTTATTTTATTTTCACTAGAATGATGAGAAGAGGGGTGAGTCTTTAGGGTTTAAGATTATTTCAAATACTCATAGCAAGCAATCATGGCAATAGCACAAGAATTATGCAAGATTATTATGTATCAATCTTAATTTAATAAAAGTTTTTGTTGGTTCCAAAATTTGGAACTAGGGAATTTGTTTATTTTGTTTTAAATTTCTGGGATGTTACAAACCCTTCCCCCTTAAACAAATCTCGTCCCGAGATTTTAAGAAAAGTTAGGTTCCTAAGAGAGATTGAGCATTTTATTTACAGGAAGACATACTTGGTATGGTCTGTGGTGCTTCCTGAGCTTCAGTGGCAGTCATGTGGTAGAGGTGGCCGTTGTTGTTGTTCTGGTTCCTTCTACCGGCGAAGCGACGCCGTTGTTGAGCAAGGTGCTGCGGTATTGGCGGCAATCTTGGCAAGCTTCTTGGGGCACTCATTGGAGTAGTGGCCCACAACTCCACATTCATAGCAGTTTACAGTTGACTTGTCCTTCGGGTTGACGGGGATGGCATTGCTTCCAGTCCTCGGGCCAGTATTGGTGTTGTTGTTGTTCCCGTTGTTGCTGTTGCTGTTGCTGTTGGGGTTGTTGTTGTTGTTGTGGTTGTTGTTGTTGTTGTTGTTGTTGTTGTTGTTGTTGTTGTTGCCTCCGGGCTTCGGGGGTCCTCCGTTGTTGTTGTTGTTGTAGGGGCGATAATTCTGGGCAGGGGGCTTGTTGTATCTTGGGGTGAATCCTCCAGAGGAGTTATTGCGGTGCTTCTGGGTATGGTGGGGTCCATTCTGGTTCATCATTCTGCGTTTGCGGTTCTCATTGGCCTGATGCAGCTTTCCTTCCATCTGTATGGCTGAGTCCACCAGGGCTTCTAAGTCAGCGAACGGAATGTTTACTAACACAGTTTGCATCTCGTCATGCAGTCCGTTCAGGAATCTCTCCTTCCTCTTCTCATTGGTGTCGGTCTCATCTGGGGCGTACCTTGACAGAGTGAGAAACCTGTCGCGGTATTCCACTACGGACATCCTTCCTTGCTTGAGTTCACGGAACTCGTCTCTCATTTTCTTGATCAGTCCTTGGGGCACATGGTATTTGCTAAACTTCAGCTTGAAGTCTTCCCAGGTCATCATCTGTCCCGCATTCATTGCGCGGGCGCTTGTCCACCAGGCTCTGGCAGGTCCTGACAGGTAGTGGGTGGCAAACAGTACTTTTTCTGCGGCTTCCACTCCCGCAACTTCGAGGTTGTTCTCCATGGTCTGGAGCCAGTCATCAGCATCTAGGGGCTCCTCAGTCTTGTTGAACATCGGTGGGTTGGTGTTCTGAAAATTCTTCAACTTTGACCCAGGGTGATCATGGTTTCCGTGGCCTTGATTGTTCTGAGCTATCTGTTGCAGTGCAGCAATGTTTGCTTGGCGTTCAGCTCTCTCGACTTCTCGGTCTGCCATCATCGTCTGCAGCAGTTGCATCATGGCATCCTGGGTGGTGTTGCGGGTTGGTGAGGCCATCTGAACATTGAGGTAGATGATAAGATAAGAGGGAAGTTTCTATGGTTTGTTTTGTTAAAGTTTAAAAAGTTCATAATATTGAAAACTTGAGTAGTGTTGCGGGGGTAAAAACCAACAACACTTTTTTCATTCATACCAAGCATCATACATTACAAAGCTAACACACCGTTGGTTTGAAGAACCATTCATCGCTCTACGATACAAGGGGATCCCGATACAACTCACACCTACTTAAGTGCTTGGGTGATACTACTCTTCGAGGTGGAATTCTGCGTCTTCACGGGTAATGTGCTTGGCGAGAGGCGAGGGCGTTGTCCAAATCCCTGAGGGTTTTGTACTGCCTGAACTCCTGAGGTGCTTCATAGGGGTTCATCTTTGGTTGTGGTGGAGGCATGGTCATCGGTCTTCCCATGGAGTCATGTCTTGGGTAGTAGATGAAACGAGTGTTCTTGATCTTGTCCTCATTTTGTCCACACGGACGGAAAATTGCTTCTTGCATAGCTTTGTCTAGCCCTTCCTTCCAAGTGTTTCCCGTTACGTAAAACCATATGGTTTCCCATACCGGGGCATCAAGCTTCCTTCGTAGATCAGTAGAAACGTCCCACTGAGGTGGTTCTCCTAACTGAGCTTTGAGGGGTATTCCGAAGAACTCGGGATACGGGTGTTCTAGATAGTCCACTAGTTGCTTCAACTCCTTTTCAAACCTTTGGTCGCCCCCGGAACCAAGCTGATAGGACTCCCATTGGTACTTCATCTGTGAGCAATTTGGATAAGTAAGTTAATGAGGTGATCAAGTGTGCAGAATTTTATGTACAATTCCAAAGAAAAGTAGAGCATGGATTTTTTTTTCTTTTTTTTTTTAAAGATCTTAAGATAAGGGTGAGAATAAGTTTTCAGAAATATTCACTTTCTTTGATTTGAAACTAAGTTTTTCGGACGTCCATTCTAACTAGGGTCTCCTAAGGTCAAACAATGGCTCTGATACCAACTTGTCAACACCCGGATTTTTAAGTCCAGTATGCCTATTATGCCGTACATCGCAATCCCGGGAATATTGTTGTTGCGAGACATAATAGTTGAATATCATAGAGTCATCATTTATTACAACACATAATCGTCTTACAAAGGTAGATCACATGATCCAATATTACAATAGTAGTTGATCTATCGATCAACGAACATCACAAATAGCGGAAGCGAAGTAGTAGTGGCTATCTAATCCACGAGCCAACGCTTGACGTCGGGAGCGGTCCTAGTTGTCGTAGACGTCCCGCTGTCCATCTTCCTCGTACTGCTGTTCACCTTCATAGTCTGGCCATTTGAATAGCCAGGGACAAAGCCATGAGTACTTTTAAAGTACTCGCAAACTAATACTAGTGTAAGCACTATCAACTATAGTAAGGGGGTGCTAAGCTCTAAGTTTATTTGCATAAAGCCAAGTTTATTTCATAAACATTTAGAAAAGACTCTTCATTTGCTAAACTAACTCAAGTGGGAACATTAGTGTCATTCCCACAACTCTGTTGTGATTCAATGCAAAGTCACCATTCACCTTTCAAATTCAAGTCCCAAGTCATATGTCACATTTTTGAAAATGGTCTGATGACGGAACAAGTATGGCCTTCCCAACCGTCCATAACCGTGGACACGGCTATTCGAATAGTTCTACACTCTGCAGAGGTCGTACACTTGTGCCACAATATCTGCAATAATCCGTCAGGGTTAACCGGCCCTGATTTACCATACTCCGTATGCGGACTACCAACCATAACCTTTCACTTACATACTCTAGTATAGGCACCTCTCCCCATGAGCTTGGCCTCCCGGTGAAAACCGCAGATCAACCCGGAACCGCATAGGGCTTGGGCCGGACATTCACCTCATTCCACGTCATCTCGCATCGTTTTGTTTGTTGTGGAGGCAGCCCTCGGCCTAACCCCGATGACGCTTGTTAGAGGGAACCCATACTAAAGCACATAAATTTCTAGTTAAGCCCTTACCCATATTGGGTATTGTGGGGGTACTTTCAAATTGGAATGGTATCGCATCCGAACCCAACCATCAGTTTTTTTGTAAAATTCACCAAGTCATTCACCAGTCATATTCACCTTCAAAATCTTTCAATAGAATGACTCATCATTCCAAGGTTTTTCAAAGTCATTTCATTTCATATGATCCCATCTAGAGTAGTCAATTCTATTTGTTTAGCACTAGCAACTAGTCATGAGGGGTGCTAACTAGCTTGTCTTGCTCTAGGCTAACTTTGATGCTCTTGTTCTACTCTATATCTAAACCAAGTGAATCATGAATCAAAAAGGTAAACTTTGATAAACAAAATTTAGAAACGCTTGTAAAGTAAAACTGGGAAATAGGAGCATTAAGCATAAAGTAAAAAAAATTGGTGCCTTGCTCTTGTAGAGCTTTGCACAAGGGAACCTTGCAAGAGTGTTAGCTTGCCTTGATTGGTGTATTGATCAAAGTTTTCTGGCTCTTCCTCCTGGTAGAATACCTCCTCCTCTTGATAGTCTCCGTACTAGCGTCTAAAAACGAATACGAGGATACAATCACCAAACAATACTTAAGTACTCTTAATTAGCCTTAATGGCTCACTCAAATGATTTAGCATCACTACTTAACATTTATTCACAAATTATGCTAGGGTTTCTTTATTTAATATTAGGAAAATAATTTCCTCTCATTGAAAGTTGAAATTAGGGTTTCTCTTTGGTTTGGAGAAAATATTTCCTCTCATTGAATTCTTCTTAAGATTTAATCTTCTCAAATAACCAGGGATGATCCCATGTTGACCAAGGTCAACACTTCACACTTATTATTTGAGAGAAAGGATTTAAATGAGATTCATCATCTCATGTGATTTAAATAACCATGGCAATGTAAATACTATTTTGATTTAAAGTCTATAAGGGAGCAAGTATGAACCTATGCAGTAGAGGTCATCATATTACTTCATAATACTTGAGAAAATGATTTAAATGAGGTGCTACACCTCATTGATTTAAATTCTAAAATTTGGATATAGTTTAAATGAGCTAGTATTGACTACATAGCCAATATTTTGATTCTAGCCCATGATCATGTACAGAACACCTATCATCTTTTTACATAATAAATTAGAGTTTGTTAAATGTGAATTATTGCAATTGGATTCACTTCAAAATTCATAATGGTTGATTTTTAAGATTTATTTGAATACTGAAAAGTCTCTGTTTTGTCATTTTTGCTATTCAAAAACTACACCACATATGAGGTTGAATCCAGTGGGGTTAGTTAGAGCAATTCATAAGATTTCCAGAACATTTTGATTTGCTAAATTTGGATTTGTAGAATTTGAACTATTCAAATTTGAAGTGTGCTGCAGTATTGGATTTGAACTAAATGGATTAAACCAAATTTGAAAATATCGGGCCACGCGGGAAAACGAAACGGGCCTAACGGACTAAACAGACCGGGCCGGCCCAGCGAGTGTGACCGGCACACGCGGGCTGCCTGACAGGTGAGGGGCCACCCGTCAGTGGCTTAATCTCGCCGAAGCGGTATGGAGTAAGCTGCGCCGTTGGATTAAAAGGTTGATCGACGGCCGAGGTTCGTCCTCATCCTCGACCAAGCTCGCCGGAGAGCTAACCCTACCGGCGGCGGCGAGGGTCGTCGGCGGCGTACCGGGCTCGAGGCAGGACTTGGCGAGGCGGGCGATCGACGTTGTCGACGACGGCGAGTCGATTGGTGGTCGTGGGAGCTTCGGGGGTGCGCGAAATCGTCGTCTTCGTCAGGCTGCCGTGGCGGCGGACTCCGATCAAATTCCGGCGAGCTAGCGTCTAATTGAGGAGGGGAAGTGTTCGAGGATGATCGAGAAGAGAGGGGAGGCGGCTGGTGTGCTGTGATCGTCCGGGAGCGGCCTCCTTTTATAGGGGGTCGAGGTGCTGCGGGGGTACCGTGGAGGTCGTCCATGGCGTGGCGTCTCCGGTGCTCCAAGGGGCAGAGCTAGGAGGCGCAGGGCGTAGGCGTCGTCTAGGCGGAGCTAATGAGCGTGCGGGTACGTCGGGGGAAGGACAAGGGAGTGCCGGCGATGCTCGAGTGCTCGCAGTACCGTGGCGGCGAGCTCGGATCATTGCGATGGCTAGAGGGTTCCCGCGAGTCTATGTGGTTGTCTAGCGGGGTTCGGGTGCGGTGTAGGGGCGCGCGTGTACGAGGGCAAGGCGAGGGGAGGACCGAGGCGACGACCCGGCTCGCCGCTACGGCGTGTCCCGCGCACGGTGAGCGTGCTCACCGGGCACGTACCGGACGTGTATGGGCGCGCGCGTTCGGCCGATAGCGTGGTCGAGCGTCGCCGGGGCGTGTACCGTCGAGGTACCGGAGGGGTATAGATGCTCCAGGACAAGGAGAGGCGCCAAGATGGTGGCCGGAGAGGAGGGTTGTGTGTGTGTGTGCATGCTCACGGCATGGTGAAGAAAAGGTGTTTCCCTCACTTTAATCGACATGAGCAAGTACATGCACTGATGCAGGGGATGCAGGAGGTCACAATGATCACAAACCAAAAGTGGTGTAGTCCAAAATCTGGTGGATAGTAGCTAGTCTCATATTTCCAAAAAATGGCCAGCAAGGTGTTTGATCAAATGCCCGCAAGAGAAAATTATTTAAATTTTGAAATTATTTTTGGTGCATCTCTTTTATATAATTAGAGTGATGGAATGGTGGTGGTGGTGCTCATTTTGGTGAAGGTTTACAAGAATTCCAAAATGGGGCCATCTTCACATAGATTTAAAGTCTCCACTTGTCCCCGTCTTTCTGGTCAACCTAGTCAACATTAGCAGAGATGGTCAACATGAAAGTTGTTGACCTTGACATGGTCTTGGATGACATGGTCATAGTTGACCAAGTTTAGTTTGAGAGTTGAGAAATACAGAGGGGTAAAGTGGGGAACATTTTATAAAGTGGCAACATGACCATTATCACATGTATGTTGAGTTAGAGATTTTCTTTGATTTAATTTTGGTTTCTTTGATGCAAATGTGTTTATTTATCATATATGAACATTCTACAAGCAAGAGATCAAGCAATGGTGGCCTTGGTTGAAGTTTTGTAATTTGGCATAATGTGTATGTGAGGGAAATTTGGGAATTTTCTCCCTATTTGATTTCTCTTTATTTGATTTGACTTTGGTTGACTCTAAGGTGGTTCTTATGAGTTTAGAAACATTTTAAGAGCATTGAACCCAATTCATTTGGTCTTGCTCAAAGATTTGCAAATTTGGCCTTAATACATAAGGGATGAGGTGTTAAATTTTAATAAACTTGTAAAGGGTTTATCTTGCTTCACTTGGACATGGGTTAGGGTCCATTTATGTTAGTTTTAGAGAGGGTTTCCCATCATTTAGTCAAGGTTTAGAGACCTAGGTCAATGTTTGGTAAAAAGCCTATGTGTCACATATGCTTTTATGCATATGTGGTATTTTATATTTAATTTGACTTGGTTTGACCCAATTGGTTTTGTTGAATGTTGAAATGATATATGGAGGTGATCCAACCATTCACACAAGTCCTAGGGTTAGTTTTCTTAAATTCTCATATTTACTATTTTACTCTCATATGCCTCTATGGCATTTTTAGTTTTCTTTTTATTCTTTTTGGTTTCAACCTAGAAATGATTTAAGAAGTACTATATAAGGTTTATAAAGCTTTTCCAACCTTTAAGTAAAGTGGAAAGGTCTAGGGTAAATGTTGATAATGGTAGCCATAGGCACATATGCCTTTTCCTTATTTAATTTCCTTTTATTTTATTTTCACGAGAATGATGAGAAGAGGGGTGAGTCTTTAGGGTTTAAGATTATTTCAAATACTCATAGCAAGCAATCATGGCAATAGCACAAGAATTATGCAAGATTATTATGTATCAATCTTAATTTAATAAAAGTTTTTGTTGGTTCCAAAATTTGGAACTAGGGAATTTGTTTATTTTGTTTTAAATTTCTGGGATGTTACACTAGGGTACGACCCCTCTTACACCTCAACCACCTAACCAATTGAAGGCGTCCTCGAGCTCCTGGACGAGCTCCTCAAGGTGGTCAATCTCCTATATCTGAGGTCTGGGCAACTGCGAGTAACTGGTCTAGGAGGGCAAGAACTATTTGGCGACAGTGGAAATCAAGCTACTGGAGGCTGCAATGAAGCGAGAGGTTCACAAAATCTACTTTATTGGGGAGGGGTAGTGCCTGTATTAGCGATATGCATTGAAAATTTGTAACTTTTTTGACCAAGTGTAATAGTTAATAGGGAACATACCTAGTAATCGGACTTTCAGACTGATTAATCGGGCTAAAGGATTAACCCGAGCGATTAATGGTAATCGACACGGTCAGGTCCCTAGTAGCGATTAATCGGCCTAGTAATCGTTGAATCGGCCTAGTTTTTGAACAATGATCTACACACATGCGCCATGTACCATCTTTCTCAGGAACTAAAATAACAGGAACATCACAAGGACTTAGGCTTATACGGATGTAACTTTTGTCGAGTAGCGCTTGTACTTGCTTCTGTATTTCCTTCGTCTCTTTGGGGTTTGTCCTGTATGGTGCCCTATTGGGCAGCGAGGCGTCGGGGATCAAGTCAATTTGATGCTCAATACCACGCAATGGTGGCAATCCTGCTGGCACCTCCTCCGGAAACACATCACTGAATTCCTGCAAAACATTAGAAACACCAAGAGAAATAGGAGTCATATCGTTAGAAACCAAAACCTCACCCTTGTACATGAGCACAAGAGGCATGGCTGTAGGATCCTCACTAAACTCTCTCATATCTTCTTTGGTGTCTAATATAACTAAGGAATTCACTCTCTCACTTTTTGTTATATCACTCACGGTATTACAATTCTCTCGCCTATCTATAGGTGCATCCTCCAAGTGTACTTTAGTTTTCTGACGAGATTCATTGACAATTTGCTATGGTGACATAGGCTGCAGGTTAATTTTCTTGCCCTTGAACTCCAAGTGATATGTATTGGCGTGGCCATTGTGTTGCACATAACGGTCATAGAGCCATGGCCGACCCAATAATAAGTGACACACCGTCATAGGAACCACATCAAAATCAATGGAATCTTTGTATGGCCCTATCTCAAAATCAACACGCACCATGTGGTTTACCTTCATCTCACCATTGTCACTCAACCACTGAATGTAGTATGGATGCGGGTGCTGTAGATACTTCAGTTTCAGTTTGGCACATAACTCCTTGCTTGATAAATTGCGACAACTTCCACCATCAATAATGACCTTGCAAGCTTTATCGGGGCCAACTAGTGCCTTTGTTTGGAACAAATTGCAGTGTTGAGTAGAAGCACTCGGCTGCACATTAAGAGCACGCTGTGACACAACAATAGTGCGAGCTTCAGACGGGTAAGCATCTACACCATCACTATCATAATCATCATCTTCTGGAGCCTCCGGATCAGCATCATATCAAGTATCATACTCATTGTTCTCATTAATAATCATGACCTTGTGGTTAGGACAGTCTCTCTTGAAGTGACCCTTGCCACCACATGTATGACAAGACATATCGTGGTTGTGCGTTGTAGACATACTAGAACCACTTCCACTTGCAGCAGGTTCGGGCTTCTTTGTGTTAGACACATTGGAGACCGGCTTACTGGACGAAGTAGGAAACGGTGCGGGACGCGGTGATGGCGCCGGCGCCATAGAAGGTGGCACCCGAGGCGTGTAACGCCCAGCTCCCGTAGCACGGCCTTTGATTTGTGCCTCTTCCGCTAACTGTGCTTCAGCTTCTCGTGCATGATGTAGCAGCTCATTCATAGTAGTGTAACAGTGATGACGAACAATTCCCTTGATATTATACTTTAAACCATGTAGAAAATGCTGCATTGTCATCTCAAGTGACTCACGGACACGACCACGCTGCATAAGCATCTCCATCTCCATGAAATAAGCATCAACCGTCAAAGTACCTTGTCTCAAGAGGGTAACTTATCATATATAGATCGCAAATAATTAGTGGGAACAAAATGAGCTAGCATAATTGCCTTCATCTCACGCCATGTAAGAACAGGCAATTCTCCATCTTCTTGACGAGCACGTGTAATTCCATTCCACCAACGCAATGCATAGCCATCAAATTCTGAGGAAGCAAGCTTGATCTTCCTATCTTCAGTATAGTCATGTAAGCGCCATAACTTCTCAATTTTCAGCTCCCAAGTGAGGTATTCTTCAACATCAGGACCTCCTTCAAATTTGGGTATTGAGAACTTTGGTTTACCCAACCCATCGTCTTGCGGTTGTGGAGGAACATGGCGGGCTCCGACGGGGACAAAACCACGACCACAAGCGCCATGTCCAATGCCACGACCAACACCACGCTCTCCAGCAGCGGGTTCGTCTTCAAAGTCACCATGATTACTGTTCTCATCTTCATGATTTGACTGTTGTCGTTTTTGAGTTAGATTATCAATGGCAAGAGTCAACGCTTGAATGTTGCGCTGAATATCCGTCACTTGTTCTTGAATTGTATTGACAGTCTCTGTGGTCTCCGTAGTAGTATCAAGCTTCTTGGTGACCTTATGTATGTATTCATTAAGTCCTTCGCCATGTTCGCCGAATTTACGTCACATCTCATTATGAAGAGCTTCATACTCGCTCCAAGAAACAATATCAGCTTCATCCTTCTTTTTTGGTCAACAAGTTTAGCTTCACTAGAAGACATGGTTAGTAGGTTAGTGCACTAAAACAAATATCTTTGGTGGTACTCTCACAACTCACTCAAGACTGATAAGAAAGGTAAATCTTACCGCTCCAAAGTGAATTAGTATTGCTTACCACTTGGATTGACAACTAATGCACGGATGTAGCGAAGCGAATATCAAGGGTATAAGAACAATCACACGACAAGTGATACGTCCCAAACGTATCTATAATTTTTGATGCTCCATGCTTGTTTTGTTACAATTCTTATATGTTTTATGTGCACTTTTCCACACTTTTTAGCATTTTCTGGGACTAACCTATTAACGCAGTGCCGCAGTGCCAGTTCCTGTTTTCTGCTGTTTTTGTGTTTCAGAAAAGTTGTACATGAAAGTTTTTCGGAATTGGACGAAAGCCCAGAGTCTTATTTTTCCGGGACGAAGACGAAGCCAGAACACGCGCAGGAGAGCTACCACGTGGCAGTACACAGGGCAAGTGCGGCCCCACCCTTGGCCGCGCCTGGCCCATGTACTGGCGCCTGATACGTCTCCGACGTATCGATAATTTCTTATGTTTCATGCCACATTATTGATGATATCTACATGTTTTATGCATACTTTATGTCATATTTATGCGTTTTCCGGAACTAACCTATTGACGAGATGCCGAAGGGCCGCTGTCTGTTTTCCGCTGTTTTTGGTTTCGTAAATCCTAGTAAGGAAATATTCTCTGAATCGGACGAAATCAACGCCCAAGCATCCTATTTTTCCACGAAGCTTCCAGAACACCCGAGAGCCACCAGAGGGGAGCCCTGGTGGGCCCAGATGATAGGGTGGCGCGGCTAGGGCCTGGGCCGCGCCCCCCTATTGTGTCACCGCCTCGTCGCCCCTCTGACTCCGCCTCTTCGCCTATTTAAAGGTCCCTGACCTAAAACATCGATACGGAAAAACCACGGTACGAGAAACCTTCCAGAGCCGCCGCCATCGCGAAGCCAAGATCTGGGGGACAGGAGTCTCCGTTCCGGCACGCCGCCGGACGGGAAGTGCCCCCGGAAGGCTTCTCCATCGACACCACCGCCATCTTCATCAACGCTGCTCGTCTCCCATGAGGAGGGAGTAGTTCTCCATCGAGGCTCGGGGCTGTACCGGTAGCTATGTGGTTCATCTCTCTCATATGTACTTCAATACAATAATCTCATGAGCTGCCTTACATGATTGAGATTCATATGATGATGCTTGTAATCTAGATGTCATTGTGCTAGTCAAGTGGATTTTACTTATGTGATCTCCTGGAGACTCCTTGCCCCACGTGTGTAAAGGTGACAAGTGTGTGCACCGTGTGGGTCTCTTAGCCTATATTTCACAGAATACTTATTCACCGTTATGAATGGCATAGTGAAGTGCTTATTTATATCTCTTTATGATTGCAATGTGTTTTGTATCACAATTTATCTGTGTGCTACTCTAGTGATGTTATTAAAGTAGTTTATTCCTCCTGCACGGTGTAATGGTGACAGTGTGTGCATCGTGTGGTACTTGGTGTAGGCTATGATTGTGATCTCTTGTAGATTATGAAGTTAACTATTGCTATGATGGTAATGATGTGATCTATTCCTCCTTTCGTAGCGTGAAGGTGACAGTGTGCATGCTATGTTAGTACTTGGTTTGGTTATGTTGATCTGTCATGCACTCTAAGGTTATTTAAACATGAACATCGAATATTGTGGAGCTTGTTAACTCCGGCATTGAGGGTTCGTGTAATCCTACACGATTAGTGGTGTTCATCATCCAACAAGAGAGTGTAGAGTCTAGCATCTATCTATTTATTCTGTTATGTGATCAATGTTGAGAGTGTCCACTAGTGAAAGTATGATCCCTAGGCCTTGTTCCTAAATATCGCTATCGCTACTTGTTTATCGTTTTACCGCATCTCTACCGTCCGCAATATTACCACCATCAACCACACGCCAGCAAGCACTTTTCGGGCGCCGTTACTACTGCTTATATTTATTCATACCACCTGTATTTCACTATCTCTTTGCCGAACTAGTGCACCTATTAGGTGTGTTGGGGACATAAGAGAATTCTTGCTTTGTGGTTGCAGGGTTGCATGAGAGGGATATCTTTGACCTCTTCCTCCCTGAGTTCGATAAACCTTGGGTGATCCACTTAAGGGAAACTTGCTGCTGTTCTACAAACCTCTGCTCTTGGAGGCCCAACACTGTCTACAAGAATAGAAGCACCTGTAGACATCAGCGCCTCGTCACCTTGTTTGCTCCGCCCTTCCTCCTATTTATTCCTTGTATCGGGAAAACCCCAGGGACCCGAGCCTCCATCCACGAAAAGTTCCGACGCCGCCGTCAACCGAAACCCTAGTTCGGGAGGGTTCTGCAGTCCATCCCGGCACCCTGCCGGAGAGGGAAATTACCGCCGGAGGCCTCTACATCGCCATGTCTTCATCCGAGGTGATGCGTGAGTAGTCCTCCACGGGACCATGGGTCCATAGCAGTAGCTAGATGGCTGTCCTCTCCTTGTTGTGCTTCATGTATAGATCTTGTGAGCTGCCTAACATGATCAAGATCACCTATTTGTAATTGCTATATGTTGGTTTGATGTGGATCCGATTTATAGAGAGATTTCTTTGGTTGAGATTATGTATTATGTTATTATGATCTTGCATGCTCTCCGTTTCTAGTAGATGCTCTAGCCAAGTAGATGCTAGCGACTCCAAGAGGGAATATTTATGCTCGATAGTGGGTTCATGCCTCTATTTAACCATGGGAAGTGACCTTGTTCTCTACGGTTGTAGATGTGCTATTGCTACTAGGGAGAAAACAACGGTGTTCTATTCAAGGGTAGTTTCATCGTTTACTTTACACACATTGCTTAAAGCGATAGTCCGTTGCTTGCAACTTAATACTGGAGGGTGTCGCGGATGCAATCCTGAAGGTGGATTATTAGTCATGGATGCAGTTGGATTACTGTCTATGTATATTGTTGTAATGCCCGCATACTTTCATAGCATGTATTCTGCACCAACCATTAGCGTAGAATCTCTGTTTATCAATTACCCATCTGTAATTTGTTACCCAACATATTTATTTATTGGGGAGGCGCCTCTAGTGAACTGTGGACCCCGCCCTTCTTCTTTTAATTGCAATCTTCTACAACATTTTTCTGTTTTGTTCTGTTCTGTGCAAACAATTCTTTTTCCACACGGTTCGTTTAATCCTTTGTTTTCAGCAAAACCAGTGAGCTTGACAACCTCGCTGAAAGTTGGGGACAAAGTACTTGGTTGTTTGTGTGCAGGTCTACACGTTGCTGCTGACGCCGGCAGTGCGCCCTACCATGAGTTGGTTCGCAACACCTCGGGAAAGAACATTTTTCTCCTACTGGTCGATAAACCTTGGTTTCTTACTGAGGGAAAACTTCCTGCTGTGCTCATCATACCTTCCTCTTGGGGTTCCACTCAACGTTGCGCATAAATTCTCCTTCATCAACTCCGCGCTCAGCACAAAGCAAGATATATGTGGAGCTGTAGGTAGGCTACCTATTTGCACCAATAACAAGCTCTAGTGCTAACCGTAGACAACCAAAGATACTCTCACAAGGCGATAAATGTGGCAATGCAACTATATGGAAGAACATGTTGCAATGCACTCGAGAGACGCTAGCAAAGCCCAACGGGACAGGCACAAGATTGCTCAACTACCGGTGCAGAAAAGTAAACTTAGTCCTTCACTTGATCTTACTAGCACTTTCACTTTTTCTTTCTTTTCCACTTTTGATTTTTCACACGCAGCACAAGATATCTCTTTTTGTTTCTTTTCATTTTTTTTACTCTACTCCTTTGTAACACGGCCAACAGAAAATGCAAAGCACCAAAAATCTAAGAGCAGCATGTCGAGCGGTAAAACTAGTCTCTTCTGGGAAAGTTTCTAGTCACTTCATATCGAAAGGTTATGTCTATGGTTGGGAACAAGCAAACTGTATGATATGTATACTCAGAGCAACAAAAAGCAAACACTAGATGATAAACTAGAAGATGTAGAAACACAACCCTAGACAATCTACTAGATGGAAGAAAAAAATACGTAAAAACAACTACGAAAAGCAACTAAAACTCGAAATTAGTGCAATCTAAGGCTATGGCAAAACCCTAACCCTAATATTTTTGGCTTTTTCTGGGTAGGAAAACACTCACAACTCAACTATGGGTTGATTGTGGATGGCTTACCGAGGGAACGCTGAAATCTGATAACAAGATGATAAGGGGTTGCCCGATCTTCTTAGTAAGCGACGGGGGTGGTGATGAACACACGCTGAACACAACGGAGATACACGATGAGGAGATGGAGATAATTTGTATGACGCTGACGAAATCTCTCAATTGATCCCTATCGCCAATGCAACATCTCTCAACCCTGCAAGATATTCGCAACTCCACACACTTGCGCACGTAGCCGCCGTCCACGAAGCGGTAGATTGCAACCGTCTAATTCCCAATGGAAAAGCAGATCACACAAACTTTCGGTAGCAAAAACACCAGATCGATGTGAATTGGTGTATTGATTCAATAGAGTTGCAAAGCAATCAACTATGAACTAGGGTTTATCTTAAACGTGGTCTAAAGCTATTACGGGGACATCCTAGGCACTTACATAGGGGTTCAGAACGACCAGAAGTCGAAAAACAACAATAATAACCGATCCAGATTGAGATCTGGTCGAGACTGACTCGGACACGGCCGGCCTGGGGGCCGGTCGACCGGGCCAGGGGCCGGACGGGCCGGTTGGAACTGGACCTGGCGCCGGGCTGGAACCGGGCAGGGGTGCCAGGGTTCCTGGACATCGCCCGGTTGGCACCGGTGCAGGACCCGGTGGGCGCCGGGCTCATCCGGTATGGGAGCCGGTTTGGCCGGGCGTGGGGCCGGGCCGACCGGTGTGGCGGCCGGTCGGACCGAGCGTGGCACCGGCCTGGACCTTCTCTTCCTCCTTTGCGCATGCCTCCCTCTCCTCCCTCGCGCGTCCATGGGATGTCTTCATGTCCAACTTTATGTCCAGCTCCATGTCCACTTGCTCCTCTCCTCCTCGTGCGATGTTTGCTCCATGTTCGTACCTGATCATACATAAGTAAAATGACTTAAGGAGTATAAAGTTCTCACCGATCAAAGTACCATTTAAGAGTGAATTCACTTGCTCCTTAAGTAGCATCGCACGAGCCCTTGTAATGAGTCCAATGCTGACTTCATTGAACTTGAGCTTCACAATAACATCATCTTCATCTTGCAGTGACGGAGGTAATAGTTTGGTAGGGATGTCCTCATCATCAATGTTAGCAATAATCACATTATTTAAGTTGTAAACAATGTGAATAAATCATGCTTGTATAGAATTTATGCAAGTGTGTTTGTGCAAATTTGAAAACTTAAACATGACCGCATGCAACCTGTGCAAAAGAAAATGACCAAGCTTACAAATTAAAGTTAGGTAGATTAAAGCTGTATCGTTTTCGTTTTCTCATTTACAATTATTGAATGAAAATTTGCACAGCTAAAATCTAAAGTCGTATATCATCGCAAAAAAAAAAATCTAAAGTCGTATAGATGCGTGAGTTTTCGTCGTAATCTTTCGAAACTCAGAAATATGAAATTTTAGCAAGCTTTCAAATGTGGGACCATACATGTATTTTCATCTTCGTGCAAAGTAATACGGAGTAATAAAAGGAAAAAAAGAAAGAAGGAAAACATTCCGCCGTTATCCCCTCGAAGTCATCTTGCTAGCCGCAATGGCTAAACCCCTGCTGCTCCCGTCGCCGGGCGCCGCGCCGCCGGCGGCTCGCCTCCTCCGCGCGACCCCACCCCTCCGCCTCCGCGCCCCCACATTCCTCAACCAACCACAGCGCGCGCCTCCTCAAAGCCGCAACCTTTGCCCCTCCGTCTCCGCCGCCGCCGTACCCACCACCACCACCAAGCGCGGCGGCAGGCCGGTCATCAGCGAGGGCAGGGACGAGGACGCCCGACGCGCCGTGTGCCCCGGGTGCGGTGTGTTCATGCAGGAGGATGACCCCGACCTTCCCGGCTTCTTCACCAACCCCTCCCGCCGCTCCCCCTCTCCGCAGGACGAAATCGAACAAGAAGCAGCCGATTCTTCTCCCGATGGGTTCCTCGAGGACGAGGGGGATGGAGATTCGCCTTCAGAATCCGATCTCGCCGCCGAATTGGACGGCCTGGATACCGGTTTCCTCGAGTCCCTTGAAGAAGGCGAAGACGAAGAGGATGAGGATGAGGAGGGGGCCAGTGACGGAGAGCCGACGGACGGCCTCGACGCCGAGAGCGGCTGGGACTCCGACTGGGACGACGACGGGATGGAGGACGACGAGGAGGAGAAGTGGAGGAGAGAGCTGGACGGGTTCACGCCGCCCGGAGTCGGGTACGGGAACATCACAGAGGAGACCCTGGAGAGGCTGAGGAAGGAGAAGCTCTCCAAGGCGGAGCGGAGGCGGCGGGCGCGGGAGGCCAAGCGGGCCGAGGCGAGGGAGGATTCGGCGGCGGTGGTCTGCGCCCGGTGCCACTCGCTGAGGAACTACGGGCATGTCAGGAACCACATTGCAGACAACCTGATCCCGGACTTCGATTTCGACCGCTTCATATCGTCCCGCCTGGTGAAGCGGTCTGCCGGCACGCCGGTCATTGTCATGGTGGTGGACTGCGCCGACTTCGACGGCTCGTTCCCGAAGAAGGCCGCCAGGTCGCTCTTCAAAGCGCTTGAGGGGAGGGGGAGCTCTAAGCTGAGTGAGACTCCGAGGCTTGTTCTTGTCGGCACCAAGGTGGATCTGCTGCCCTGGGAGCAGATGGGAGTGAGGCTTGAGAAGTGGGTGCGAGGCCGAGCTAAGGCTCTCGGAGCGCCGAAGCTCGATGCCGTTTACTTGGTCAGCGTTCATAAGGATCTGTCCGTGAGGAACTTGATCGCCTACGTCAAGGAATTAGCGGGACCTCGTAGCAATGTGTGGGTGATTGGTGCGCAGAATGCTGGGAAATCTACGCTGATCAATGCGTTTGCAAAGAAACAAGGTGTGAAAATCACAAGATTGACAGAAGCAGCCGTCCCGGGAACTACGTTAGGGATACTAAGGATGACAGGGGTTTTGCCTGCAAAGGCTAAGGTGTATGACACTCCTGGTTTGCTGCATCCGTATATCATGTCGATGAGATTAAACAGCGAGGAACGGAAGATGGTTGAAATCAGGAAGGAACTTCGACCGCGGACCTTCAGGGTGAAGGTAAATTTGAAGTCTGTTGTTAATATTGTCCTAGTTCTATTTATTTCGCATGGAGTGGCTGAAACCTATCTAGTGTTGCAATAGCCCATGAATACAAAAGCATATCTTCCAGGTTTCATAAGTAGAAGAGAAATGCCTACTTTCTTCACTCTATTTTCATACCAACATCCTAATTGTGTTTTACTTAGGAATCTTGCACTAGAAACATGTGGTCAAGTCCTGTAGTATCTATTATCATACCAATCCTAGAAATGCTTGCTTTCTTCATTCTACTTTTGTATTGATGTTCTAATTGTGTTTTAATTAGGGGCATGTGGTCAAGACCTGTAGATGCTGATAGCATTGTAAAATACTGAGCATGCGAAAGTACGCACTTGTATCACTTTAAAGTTGAAATGAATTTGGTAAACTTGATGATCTCTTGGATTTATAGATGCCTAATGTAAATTAAGGGTATGACTATTTCTCAGTCGACTGAGAACTAATTTCATTCTCAGTTAGATGATGTCATCAAATTTCAGTTGCAACTTATTTTGCAACTCGTGCTAGCACGAATCAAGATGCAAATCAACTGGTGCAAGACTTGACTGAGCACGAAATTAGTTCTCAGCTAGCTGAGAATTAGCAAATCCCATAAATTAATCACAAATGAAACAGCACTTGGATGATTTTAACCAGTAACCCCAGGATTCTTTTGCTGAACTTGATGTTGTAAAGGACTTATAGTTGCCTTGCCTGTTATAGTTGATTGCAAATTAAACAGCACCTAGATGATTTTCCTAGTTATGACATTACTCTTGGAAGACCTTATACATCTAATACCCTTGGACAAGTCTAATCCCTTGAAAGGTTAAGTGCTCTAATAGCAGCCCTTAGCTCCCTAACCCTCAATTACAAAATTATTGTTTCGTGTTGTATCAGAATCTATGAGGCCTGTTTGACTCATTAGTTGCAAACTGTTGCAGGCAGGACAATCCGTCCACATTGGAGGGTTAACACGCTTGGATGTACTAGAAGCTTCAGTTCAAACTATCTATGTAACTGTTTGGGCATCTGCCAGTATTTCCCTTCATCTTGGAAAGACTGAAACTGCTGAAGAACTTCGGAGCAAACATGTTGGCATCAGGCTTCAGGTGAGACTCCAATTTCCGACCTGCTTAATGTTGCTCCTAAGAATAAATTAATTAGATTCTGTTTAATTAAAGGACTACATAAATATATCTTTGAACTAAGGTTGCTTTATGAAACAACACCGTGTGTGATGTACTAATTGAATAAGCAAACACAGCAATTTGCTATGGCTGTATTATTTCATGGATGACTAGTGGTTCAAATCTGGCGGTTAAACTCCTATTATACACTAAATGATGATGATTTTCAAGAGAATAACAAGGCCTGCTACCTGCTTTACTGTGCAGCGCATAGGCAGCTGAAGTTTATCATCGACATTTTTTTTTTCATTTTTCTCTATCATACTAATTTTCACACTGCAACTATACAGCCACCAGTTGCGCCAGAGCGAGCCACCGAGTTGGGCCAGTGGACAGAGAGACGAATCGAAGTGTCCGGGATCAGCTGGGACATGAACAGTACGGACATCGCGGTTTCTGGCCTAGGCTGGTACTCGCTGGGCCTGAAAGGCCGTGCCACCGTCTCCGTGCATACTTTCGATGGCATCGATGTGACGCAACGTGACGCGATGATCCTTCACCGAGCCAAGTTCCTCGAGAGGCCTGGGTTTTTGCTGCCCATCGCCATTGCAAATGCTATAGGCGAGGAGACCAGGAAGAAGAACGAGAGGATGAAGGGTCAGCAGAGTGACGATGATGACCTTTTGGATGATGAAAGTAGTGAGTGACCACGTGAAATGACTGTAGACAACTTCTGTCATGGAACCTATATTTAGTGAGAGACCCTTGCTTGTAAAAGGTGAACATTGCGTTAGAATTGTTAGATAGGAGTGAAAGAAAATGGCCGATGTTTCTAGCTGGTCATTGTGATCTGTGAAGTGTACTACACCCAACCCAACAGGAATGTAGAAGAAGTCGCTAATAACTGAGAGAAAGGAGATGATATTTCTGCCACCTTGCGCACAATACAATACTTTGGGGTCGTTTGATAGTTCTTATTTTATTCACATTATGTAATGGTCTAATTCTGTTTTCTATTTCTCTTGGATGAGATTGCCCTTCACTTTTTGTTGTTGTTTTCTTCATGGCTTGAACATTGACATCATGTATTAACAACATTTTTTAGTTAGAACATCTTATATATCTTGAAGAGATTGCACGATGATCACATGGAAACATGTGGTCTCCACAAGTCCAAAATCACGAGCACATTGGCGCATATGTTTTTTTAGCAGATATGTATGAGGATGCGGTTGGTATATATGGCCGGATGCCCTTGCAGAAAAAATAGCTTGTCGGTGCATCACTAGAATCGTGATATTTATTTCGCAAAAAAATCGTGATATTTAATTAGGGATCTTTTTATGGTCAAGCGCAGGTCCTTCTTTACCCATTCAACGGATTAGATTAAGCGAACCAAGGCAAGTACATGTAATTTTTTGAGAGATTGCAAGACTAGACATATGCGGAAGTATAGAAGTGGAGACCCATAGACCATAGTTCTACTCTAAAAAAAAGAGACCCATAGTTCTAAATTGCCAATAAGTACAACCTCGACATTGTACACAGTAGTTCTAATATGTATGCAGGTGCTTACAAGTACAAACTGCAGTTGTACTATGAACTTTTCCCTAGGATTAATTAGGGACAAGCTGATGAGATCTACTAGCCATATAGTGCCAACTGCATCTCCAAGATTTGTCAAACCTCGATAGAGGAGCACATGCATATATGCTCAGAACACTGACTGCAAAATTTTGTCAATACTCAGGATCTTCACAAGAGAACATCACTAGTACAGCAAGTCAGAAATTAAATGATAGAGAAAACTAGTGGCTTAAATAATTTGACGTCAAGACTTAACAAGAATGATCATGAGATGTATTATAGTACAAGGTTGGATCTCTTCAGTACCTTTCTTATGTGTTCAATTCTTATTCTGAAGCTCACAATTACTAAACGCTTCGATGTAAATGTCAGAGCATCAGACAAGAACAACAAAGTGTTTAATGAGAGGTGATGTGTCGATTTTAGCATGGTAACTGATCATGAACAAAAAAATGTGCTAGGACGCCTGCTACATGCACTGAGAACTTGCAGTTTTCTGACTAGCTGCAATGTCTTTTATTTTATTTTATTTTTTGTTTGTGGTTGCATGAATTAAGTGGGACAAATTTTCATGTGCCTGCATCCTGAGGTTTTTAAGTACTATGGGCTCTTCTTATGACATATAAGGGATAGGAAATCCTGACACAAAATGCAAGAGGCAGCCAAATACAAGAACTTGAGGTATCAACAGAAAATTTGCCGCAGAAGCAAGTTTGAACCTTGTTTTGTGCCATCTCTTCAAGAGCGGGTATCATACAACCGAAAAGGTATCTTCAAGTATACAATCCTCATAAGAAGGAAATATAGTTTAAAAAAATATTTGGAAAAAACCCAGAGGAAATAAGCTTCCTCCTCTCCTCTATACATATATTTCTGTTGTTTCTAGCAGACAAAATTGCTTCATGGCTACTGGTTACCATGCTTACTTTTTGTCTTGAAAATTTCAATTAGGCCTTCAGGTGACATTCTCACAAGAAGCCGACCAAAAAATAGCATCAGTTATATCTTATGTCTATGAATGTGAACTTATGGCATTGAGGCTTAGGATAGCCTTGCCCTCTTGGAAGCGGGGGAACAGGCCTGGTTGTCATTAACATTGTCGCTGTTGATTGTTTGTGATGATCCGGGTGTTATGCTATCATCACTGGTAGATGTGCATAATGAGGCATCCAGCACACCAGAAGGACTTGCACTCCTGTGCACGTTCTTCTTCGCTAGTGCCATCTCTTGCATTGTTTCACAGCATCTTGCAACATTTCCCTGCAAAAGCAATATTGACTAGATTTTAAAACAATTTAATATACTAATAGATAATATAACTCTTATGGCAGAGCTTACACACCTTATCAACTGGAATTTTAAAACCAGCGAAAGTGCTATCGAAGCCAGGAAGTTGGGCTTCAGGAGCCACTAAAAGAGCTACGGCTGCTGCAATCTCAGAAGGTCTGAAATGAAGGAACTTTGTTGCTGTGAATCAAACAAGACAAAAACACATGTTATATTTTATACTTAAAATAACAATGTGGATGAGTACTGGATTGATTCATAAGGCAATTAGTCGAACCTTTCAGAGTGTCGAGTATGAGCTTGGTGCACTGAGAGACTAGACCATGAGTTAGCGGCTTCCCCGCGTTGAACTTGTCAAGGAAGTGATCAATGTAAGAGAAGGGTGTCACAGAGTGCATCCTCCATTTCAGAGTGCTCAGCACAAAAACCTCCATCCTTTGAATAGCATTTGCTCCAAACACATACTTGGCACCACAAACCTGTGACGCACCAGCAAATCTTAGAAAATCCATGGAACAGTTATGGATTCAATACAGGAGTGTTATGTCGTCTTCACCTGAAAGTCTACAGACTGGGGAACAACAATCTCCTCCATCTTGGCAGCAAGGGATACACAAGCAACTGCCAGAATCTGCTGCGCCCAGGGTGCATCGTTCTACAGCAACGAGACACAGACATATCCTCATGAACTTGATAATGAAAGAACAATGTACAATTGCAGCTCAGTAGCTTTCTTACAGGGAGTTGTTTTGAGGATAGGAACCTATCCAGATAGTTCACCGCAAGGTATACACAGAGTGGTCCAAAACTGTAGTGACTCTGGACCTGCAGCAACACATACAGGTAAAGCAGTCAGTTTCAGTTACCATGTAAAAACAAAATTGACCAAGTAATGTCAAAGGAGGAGTCAATCCTATATCTTGTAGATTGCAGAGCCTATAGATAGAAACAGGTAAAAAATATGATGAAATCATAATTCATAAACAGGTCAAATACAAAAAAAAAAGGCATTTGAGTCCTAAATGGAAATAAGCAGCTGATATGGTCTGGTGATTTTCGTTTCGTTACCTTGCAAATCCAGTCGATGGCGTTGGTCCTCCAGGAAAGCTCCAATCCTCCATTGTTCAGCCTCTCCAGGTAAACTCTGGCTGCGGTTTCAGTGAATTGTTCCCTCTCCTTGGCCATAAGCAACCCTACAAGCTCGTCGCTCTCCAACTGCAACCTGGCAAAGCCTGACAGATCAAGATCCCTCCCCGTTTCTGGCGCCTCATAGTCATCGCGCCTAAGGATGCTGCCACTGTCCTCTTCACAGAACAGGGAGATGGAGGAAGAGGTGCCCAACACCATGGCAAAGAAATGATGATTTCTTGTTTCTTGGTCTTGTTTGGTAATCTCTGTGTGTGAGAGAGAGAGGCGAGAGGAAGATCTTATAGAGGCTGAGGGAACAGTTCGCTGGATGAGCAGGCAACAAAAGGTATATGGGGTTTTAGGAGAAGATTTTGGGTCACGTCTACACACGCCACCCAATTTACAGCCAACAAATTAATGGTGTTGCCTCATCTTGTAACCACCATTTAGGGAATCATTGAACTATTTTCCTTGTATACATGATTGCTAGTAGTTTCCTTGTGCTTCCGTTTTTTGCAAGTAGTAATTGTCAATATGGTGTACTACTATGCTAACTTGGGGGATTATTGCTTTTCTTTACAAAAAAAGGAGAGTACACGGACACACAGCCTATCACCAAATGTCAAAATAATAATAAAAAAAACGTAAAACGTGAAGTGTTTCCATCCAAGGAAGGTGCAGGGAGATGACGCGTCATTGAGAGGCCAATATGCTCACCAGGACATTGTGATCTCAAATTGTTCCATTGATGCAATTCATGGAAAGAAACGTCCTCTCTCTTTTCTCAGGAACATATGGCAAGAAACGTGTCAGGTTAGTTGGGCACCAGGACAACACAATACTTTGGGTAATCAAGAAAATTACCTTTTCCACAATAATTCTGGACTATACATGAAACTATGTTACTTTCAGCTCATTATACACATCATACGAGTCGAAGCGCCATAAGTACCGTATTCATCACAGTGCAAAATAGCAAACATTCTCATGCACCAAGATTTCATGGTGGAGTTCTAACAAATTCCGCTATTTGGGTGCATGGGCCATGGCGTGCTTTTGCTTCAAGTGCTAGTTCCCTTCGTATTTCGGATCAGCCATCACAAAGTGGTACGCCGTGACCAGAACAAATATGAAGATGCCCAGGAAGTTGGTGAAGAAACCCAAGTCTTGATCGTTAAACATCTGTAAGAATGGCAACAAGCAGACGTTACTTTAGATCTCAAATCTGCTAATCATATCAGTTGACATACTCCGAGAGCCAGCAGATAACCAAAACAACATATGCAAACCTAAAAACAAGATACTCTAAGATAAAGAAGTATAATAAAGCTTCTGCGTCAACAGTTTGAAAATGGAAACATATTCAGAATACGAGCAAGAACATATGGTTTTATGCATTAAATATACAGTCGAGGAGGGTTCACTGGGGGACCATGCAGTTTATGCGTTAAACCATGAGCTAACTCTTTGTATGATAATAATATACAATTTAACTATTCCAAGCTACGCATTAGGAACTGATATTTCATAATGGATTTATTGGACTGCTGGTCAAGTTGAACATCGTTCATAATACACAAAACTGCCTGGCAATAACTTATCATAATCAATCCAACTTTCCTTTACCAAGCACACAAAAAAAAAATACACGGGGCAGCTAAAACATTGATGAGTTGTAGGCAGTTAGGCAACACTGCACCTATCATATTGCTTATTGCAGGCATGTCAAAATCACAGCCAAACAGGAGAGTACAATTAGAAATGATGCCAAATTGAACAAATGGAGAAACATACACGACAAAGTTCTTGAGAAGTCACTGCTGCTACCATGGTTCTGTCCAAACTACCAGCCATAAACAAAGAATTGTACCAAAAAAATCAAGCAATGCAGTTGACCAGAGAAATTAGACATACAGATTAAGTTGTTCGTAAAAGCGTTAATGCCGATTAAATTGGAGTGAAGTGTCAAACTTTCATGCCATTGTTAAGGTTCAAGTGCAAGGCTCCCTGACCTCTGCACCACATCAGGTGCAGGGCCAACATAACGGGATCACAAAAAAACTCAGTTTATCCATGATCTTGTGTGTACCTATTTTCCATTAATGGGCCCAATAAAAAATCTAAACACGGCAAATTCCCATTTCTCAAAATAATATTTTTTTACTGTTGTCCTACTAATTCATCAGACAATTAAGGAGAAGAGTGGCAAGCCGATGATATATCCAAGAAGATGATTCTGTAGGAGATAATTGAGTTGCTGTACACTAGGCTTTCCAAGCTTATCATGGTCTGAAAAAAGCCTTGCAACTCTCCGTATGATGACACACAATCCAACTATTCATAATGGATTTGTTGTACTGCCAATCAACTCGAACACCGTCAGTAATGAACAAAACCACATGGCAATAACTACTCATAACCAATCCAACTTTCCTCTACCAAGCACACCCAAAATATATACATGCAGCATGTAAAACATTAATGAGTTGTAGGCAGTTTAGCAACACTGCACCTGTCATCTTGCTTATTGCATGCATGTCAAAAGCACAGTCAAACTGGAGAGTGCAATGAGAAAAATGATGCTAAATTGAACAAATGGAGAAACACACGACAAAAATAGTGAAAACTCACTGCTTCTACCATAGGCTATCCAAAATATCAACCATAAATAAAGCATAACTAAGAAAATATAACAACTCAGTTGGCCAAAGAAATTATAAGTATAAAGTTGTATGTCAAATTGTTACTGCAGATTAAAGTGCAGCGCAGTGCCAAACTTTCATGCACCGGCAAGCTTCAAGTGCAAGGCTCCCTGACCTCTGCACCACATCAGGCGCAGGGCCAGCATAATGGGATCACAAAAAACCTACTTTATATGTGATCTTGTGTGTTCACCTTTTCTGTATTTGGCCCAACAACAAATCATAAACTCCCGCTTTTCATTAACCATATCTTTTTTTACTGTTGTCCTAGGAATCCAAAAAAGATGATTTTGTAATGAGATTTACTTCAGGGGGACACATATGACATATGAGACAAAACAATTTGAGTGGATATACACTAGGGTTTTGAAGATTATCATGGTTTGAAAAGTAAATAATGAAAAGCCTTGCAACTCTATGTGTCAAAAAAAAATCTGAGGTGTAGAGAAAACAGAAAAGTTTTTTTTCTTCTTCAAATCAAAGAAAACCAGACACTCCTGAAGACATAGCATTTCTATGTCTTGCTATTGTCTATCAAGTAGGTATTGTCACAACCATGTAATGAGTACAGTTAGCAATGTCATGACAATAAGAGTAGACTGCAGCTTACAGACATTCTGAATTTCAGATTCAAGAATATTAGGGAAACACAGGAAACGTATTTTTAGGAATATTGAACTATTTGAGCATACAAACAGACTTGTTTTCCGCACTAGAATCCATAAAATGATACATGTAGTAGTAACGTAATTGTCATGTGGGTTGGTCACCAACATGCCGGGTTTAGCTGGCTCTAACCAAGGGATATAATCCCTGATGTCATTCAGTTAGGAATAATATCATTTAAACTGGGAAGTGACAACGATAAGATATCCCTTAGCTTGGGACGTACACCAATTAGAGATAGATATTTCACTGGAGATGAGATTTGTTGAGATTCAGTTGTAGGGCCAGCTCTATATAAGGAGCCTTGGCACATCTATTTTCAAGTAGCAATAAGAATTACAATACATCTGCTGTCTAGTTCCTCCCAATCGCTAATCTAGACCACCCGGCCATCCTCCGGGTTACCATCATGCAGGGGCAGACTGCAGAGCTAGACCAAAGTTGGCAGGGTGCACCAATCATATGCAACATATAATCACAGGCTAATTATGTTGGCTGATCGCAAGTAAAATTTCTTTTACCACCCTGCTAGCTTCGAAGAGCTCCGCCCCTGCCCTCATGAACCCTAGTTTATGGCAATAACTCCAAAAGCAATAATATATGCATAACCATATATATGGAAGGAATTACTCTTTCATAAATATGGTTCACAAGAACAAGATGGTCATTATTTTTTGGGGGCCTTTAACAAAATTTGCCAGTACCAAATCAACCCGTCAGTGTTAATTGCTAGTAGCTATCGCCTAATTCGCATGACAAAAAGTAAACTAAACTGAGCATTACTATACATTGAACACCCCGAATGTTTAAGCAGAACTCTCATCATCAATCACATGCTATATCTTCCAGGAAATTTCTCCACAGACACCAGAAAATTAGAAACATGGTAACAAAAAATAGGCATAACTTTGCTTCTTTTTTATAATTACATTTTTTTCTAAAGCATTTCTTTTTTGTCTTTGTTCGTGGTCCTGCTAGTAGCTATTTTATTTTTCAGTGCCATGGCGGTCAGACTCTCTGGTTTTTTCCTTCCCAAACATGCATTCGGAAGCATGTCCAAGGAAAAGAGAGCAGACAGTTACAACTTTGTTATTGAAAATCCCGCATTCCAAACAGTCTGTTACAATGTTTTTCGTGTACCAAATACAGCCACCTCAGTGCTGTTCACTACCACTACTATGAAGTAAAAGCCTTTTGGGAAAATCGTTTCTTTGGCCTATGAGTTTGATGGGCTGCAGCCTGCAGGACATCCCTACTCTTAGGCTAATTAATTAGTTATGACAAAAAAATAGTTATTCTTAAAAAATATAGCTATAGACTGATCTTTTGATTTCAAAGTAAATAAAATAAAAAAGAACAATGTCGGTCCTTTTTTTAGCAAAAAGCTAACTGAGGATTTTGTGATGACTGATGGATCAGTCTTGCACCGCATCAACTGATTTACACAACCCTTAGGATGGATCAATTTTAGAACCCCAATCTTTGGCTTTTTTGCTTTGATGTAGGTGTTATCCTATGGAGATTTCCCAAAGGTACTAGTTGGCTAGTTGCTATATTTGGGATTTGATGCGCACTTTGTTCATGAAATTCAGGAGTGGAGGGTCTCTATGGCCATACTAGGCCATGCAACTTTGAAGCCCATAATCTTGCCAAGGCGGACACAACCTTAGGTGTTGGTCGCTATGTCTAGTTTATCTCTCCATCCAATAAGTGATCAATAGAACAGTTCCCTTCCCTGAAAACGAATTGTCATTTTTTCACAATAAATTACTATTACTGGGTCATTAAACAATTCAAGAACACATCAAGTCTAAAAGAAGTTATAAGATCATATAACCCTTTCTTTCTTGTAGCTATTGTCAGATAGTCCACTGTATAAAAAATAAAGACACGGCCTGAGTTAGAGCAATTTACTACTCCCTCTGATCCATAATACTTCTCGTGGCTTTAGTTCAAATTTGAACTTGAACTAAAGCCACAACAAGTATTATGGATCGGAGGGAATAATTCAGACTTTGATTTAACAAAATAAATACCTATTATATAGCATCAAGAATTCAGGATTTCACGAGTTCGAAGATGATCTGAGCCAACTCAATAGCCGTTACTATAAGCGTCACATATGATATGCAATATCCATGTAAATTCACAAGACTTACAGAGAGGATACTTAAGGTTGGAAAGTAGACCTATTTCTCAAAGCTAAAATCAAGTAGCTCGCAATCATCAAATCTTCACATTAAAATCAAGGAATGATAATTTGCTTATTCTTCGCGACTTTTAATCACTCAGGACAACCTGTCAACCGAAAACCTTGTTTCATGCTCCACAGTATCTTGCAAAACAGTAATTAATTGGATCATGCATAGTAGAACTGAAGTGAAAAGATCACAGCAACAACAAACTAACCTTTGATATCATCAATAAATTAATGCTATTTCTGTTTTTCTCATATCGCAAGTGCAAAATAACATAAAATGCCATCCGTACCTTTCTAGAGCCACTGCCATGACCCGTGACGGTGAAAATTTCCGTTAAGGAAAAAACACAAGTTGTTATATCTGCATGGAAGCTTGGACTGAATCTGCAATTGGCTCCGGGATACTCCGAGATTCTTATGTTCAACATAAGAAGCAGGAATTCCAATCAATGATGACAATAATGCAGCACAAATTCCCACATCAGAATACAAGGTGTGAAAGTGCAGCAATTTTATCACCTTGGATTCCATATTTCCATGGTCAGTTGTTATATAAGATACACATAACAAAATCATGACTAGATTAGTCTATTATGTAAGATCAAGTAGAAATGCACAAGAAAAGATGTTCATAGAGCCATTAAAGGCAACAGTGCGGAGATTTTACAGTGTGGCAAGGATGAAAAGTAGTTTGTTCTTGCCATATGTGTGCAATACTATACTTAAGACACTGGGCAGGGTACGGTCCATATTGTTTGCTTCCAATAACTAATAACTAGAAGGTGAGAAAATGTGCCGTATAAGATGAGCTTTCATGAGGCGGCCAATTCATAGAGAAACATACAGTCGATGCTATTATTACTGGGCTTTGCGTACGAATATTTCTATTTTCATGGGTCACTCATGTTTGCATTCATACTTCAGCAGAAGTAGAATGATGTCTTATACCAGAAATGGCCCCGGAGGCCAGAAGGCCCAGAACTATACAAGTCTAAAGTTGTTGAGAGAAATTTATGAACTTGTTATATAAATTAAAAATGGTAAACAACAAAAGGCATGTTCCCCTGTTAAACATTACTAGCTCAAGATTAAATGGGAGGAGTTTTGCTTAATTAAACCATTCCATCTACCTTTTGACATATGTAAACCATTTCAGTTCATTCGAAAATTAATTTGTAAATCAATGCTGACATCATTTGACAAAAAAAATGTTGTGCAAGCAAAAATATTATATTGTATTTTACCAAAAATCCCCACAAGAACAGTGACCATCTTTAAAGTGGTGGAACCGGTTTGAATCCCGGACAATGATCTCTCTCTCAGTTATTTTGGATATATATTTGGTGGCATTGTGGCAATCCCCACACACGCGCAAATTCTTGTATATGTGGAGTGGAGTTCTTGAAGCAGTATTTATGATGCCAAAGGCAATAGCTAATCTCTCACTATGATTATTCAAGATATGTTCCTTCTCATCCTCCTCTACATCCTGTAGGACAAAACTGCAGTCAGGAACATAACCTATAGTTTTCATCTTGGCCAACAGATTACGCAGCTCTGCCTGGATCTCTTCATGTTGAGGGTGGGGTTCTGTCTGGTTGCCACTGTAAAATACATTCACTGATCTTTTCACCTCTATTGAGCTCCATCCAGGGGTTTTCTGCAAATTTTGGCGCCTGACCAAAGACCTTACTTCGTCAACTCCATCCCATTTCCCAACCTTGGCATACATATTCGACATTAGAACATAATATCCAACATTCTCTGGATCAAGTTCAAATAAATTTTGTGAAGCCACTTTTCCCATTTCAACATTCCCATGAATCCTGCAAGCACCAAGAAGAGCGCCCCAAACAGCGGAATCAGGTTTAATCGACATGCTTTGTATGAAATTAAAAGCTTCATCCAGCTGACCAGCTCTGCCAAGCATATCTACCATGCACGCATAATGTTTTGCAATGGGAGTAATACCATATGTGATCTGCATCATATCAAAGAAACTCCGACCTTGGTCAACTAAGCCAGTGTGACTACATGCAGCCAATAATGAAACAAATGTGACATGATCGGGCTTAATTCCTTCCTGCTGCATTTGTGAGAAGAGACCGAGAGCCTTCGTGCCATGCCCATGAACTCCAAGGCCAGCCATGATTGCATTCCAAGGACCTGTACTCGTTCTAGGCATATTTTCAAAGAAAAGCATCGCGTCAGCCAACTTGCCACATTTAGCATACAAGTCTATCAGACAAGTTCCAACATACACATCCAGACTTAATCCAGTCTTAACGGACAGAGCATGCATTCGCATGCCCTGCTGCAACGCGCCAAGATGTGAGTATGCAGGCAAAACACTAACGATTGTCCCCTGAACAGCCCTTAGACCCTCATCCTTCTGCATACGACCATATCTCTCGATTGCCTCGTTGGCAAGCCCATTCTGTGTATACCCTGTGATCAAAGTGTTCCAGGACACAGCATCTCGAACTGGCATGATATCAAACATCCTCTGGGCAGCCTCGATCTTTGACAGCTTCGCATACATATCAACTATTGAATTTCCCGCAATTATGTCACCCACGTCCCACCCCCGCCTCATCACATAACAATGCACTGACCTCCCACGGCAGGCATCTCCACACTGGGCAACGGCAGATGCCAGACTTACAAGAGTCAGCACGTCAGGGGAAATCCCGCTGTCCATCATACCACGAAACATCTTGACCGCAGCAGCGACCTGCCCACCCTGCTCATGGCCTGAAACGATTGAATTCCACGTCACCAGATCGCGGCACCCCATCCCATCAAACACCCCACGGGCATCCTCCAGCATCCCCAGCTTTCCGTACACATCGATCAACGCATTGCACACGAAGAGCTCCTTGTCCATCCCGCGCTTCACCGCGTACACGTGCATGGCCAGCGCGAGCGCCCGGTGCCCCAGCAGGACGCACATCGGCAGCACGCTCGAGATTGTCACCGTGTCGCCAGCGACGCCCTCCCTCACCATTCTCCCGAAAAGGCCCACCGCCTCGCCCGCACGCGCGTTGTGGCACAGTCCGGACAGCATCGCGTTCCACGCCGGCAGGTCCCGCTCCGGCATTTCATCGAACACCTTGTAGGCTTCAGAGACGCGACCGAACCGGAGGTAGGCGTGCACGAGGGAAGCGGAGGCGAAGACGCTCGGGTGGAGGAGGCCGAGGCGGAGCGCGCAGGCGTGAAGCTGCGCGGCGGAGGCGTGTCCGGGGCACGCGCGGATGAGCGGTGGGAAGGTGAAGCCGTCGGGGCGGAGAGGGTGAGCGCAGCAGAGGATGTGGCGGAGGAGCGGGAAGGCGAGGCGCGGGAGGGAGGCGCGGGAGAAGGCGGCGATGAGGGTGTTGGTGAGGAGGAGGGGAGGCACCTGGAGCAGCGGGTCGAGCTGCCGCAGTTGGCCGGAGGTCACCAGCACCGCCTGGACGCCACGAGGCAACGCCGACGATGGCATTGGCGGCTTGTCCTAGGTCTCTATTTTGTGTGCCATCTTTTTCAAAACACACAATGAAAGATTATGATCAGTTGAACATTCTCAAGTCTGATCATCACCGTGGAAAATCTATGTCTTTATTTTGTGTGCCAGTTATTTACAAGTTTTTTACTCTTTCTTAATGTAGTTATAATTCTGTGTCTTACTTAAAACCATGCAAAATCTCATTGTAAACTTCTTTACATTCTATGATATACAAAAAAAGATAAAATCTGACAAATGTATAGTTCTAAAATCTGTACTATTTACTATAATCATATTCATATTTTTGTATAGAATAAACAAATCATCTCATATTAAGATTTTGCACGTTTCTATTGTACATTATTGGCTGCATCAAGAATTTATTTTCAGAACTTTTGAACATTAAAATATGATTTTATAATTTTAAAAATAAAAGGTTATATGTAGCTTGTTCTTCCTTCAGAACTTTCGCCGATATCGAGATAAAATTGAGTTAAGTAATTTGGGATAGAGGGAATATTATAATTTGGCAACAAAATAATATGTAATATGATAACTAAGTGAAAATAATACGGCAATTTTTTAAAAAAAATGGGATATCACCCCGCCTCTACATTGAAAAGATGCATACAGCTTTTATTATATTTATTTGAAGGCAGTCTCCAAGTAATAAAGGTGCAACTTATTACATCTCAAGTATCGCTCAAGATCGATACATGAATCAACCATCTGAAAAGAGGTAAAACAAAAAAAGGCGCCAACGGATCAACATGTGAGCTTGTGATCAACTACTAGCCACACCGGCTAAATAAATTATGTGCCAGTCGGTTGCATCCAAAATCTATGTACATGCACTGCTCCTCCAGCTGTAGACATAACCATGTACAGGTCTAGTGGGTAGCAAAAGCAATAACCTGCAAGAAAGAGGCATGATATGATTTGTTAAAGATCAGGTCACTGCGAGCATGCCATATTGCCCATAAAAGATCACAAACACCGACTCTTGTCTGACTTTTGACTCTTTTGTTTAATCCATTTAGCCAATTTTCATAATAATAATACTCCGTACATAAATTAACAATATGAAATTATTGAAGCATATTAATGTGGACTCTAGTTAGGCAATTTGTTAAAAATCATGTCATTACGAGCATGTCATACTGACCATAAAAGAGCACAAACGCCGACTCTTGTGTGACTTTTGACTCTTTTGTTTAATCAATCCAGCCAATTTCCATAATAATAATATGGTAAATAATGACATAAAACTATTGAAACATGTCAATGTGGACTCCAATTACGCGACTAAGACAACAATGAAAACAAAATAAGTTGATAGAATTATAAGTCGAAGAGATTAAACTTTTAGGAAGTTTGAACTTTTTTATATCTAGAAAAGTTGGAAGTTAAAGTAATCTTGATAATATCATGACTACTCCTATTTTAGAATCGTTAATTACATGGATTTAGGAGAGAGAAGAATGACGCTACAACAGATGTGATGTTGCCCATGTGTAGTAGTACCGTACTACAAATGTAGGATAAACGATGGGCATAGGCAACCAAGCTCGCTGAGCTTGGGCCTAAGAGCATCTCCGGTCATGTCCCAAAACGTCTCCAAAGAGATTTGCGGCGCGCTGGACAAAAAAACGTTCCTAGCTGCATCCCCCAAAGCCGTTTTTTGTCCGACACGCCTCGATACGGTGTCCGGCGCCCCGAGGCCGTCCTCGCCCCACAGGGGACGCTCCAGGCACGCCGGACACAACGAAAAGCGAGGCGGGCTCCCACATGTCGGCGATTATTTTCATAAACCGTTGGTTCGCGTCTTTTTTCTCGTCGCTCAGTCCCTCCCGCGCATCCCACCCCTCCGCCGCCACTGGATTTACCGGCCGTTTCGACGACTGATCTCTTATGAGAGTCGGCACCATCGTCGCGGCTGACACTCTCGCCAGTCGTTGATACGTCTCCGACGTATCGATAATTTCTTATGTTCCATGCCATATTATTGATGATACCTACATGTTTTATGCACACTTTATGTCATATTCGTGCATTTTCTGGAACTAACCTATTAACAAGATGCCGAAGAGCCAGTTGTTGTTTTCTGCTGTTTTTGGTTTCGGAAATCCTAGTAACGAAATATTCTCGGAATTGGACGAAATCAAAACCCAGGGTCCTATTTTGCCACGAAGCTTCCGGAAGACCGAAGAGGAGTCGAAGTGGGGCCACGAGGGGCCGCCACCATAGGGATGCTTACCTTGTCTTGCTCCCATAATCAAAATGCTTATATTTCCTCTAGTTGTTTGTTGACTAACAATGTAGAGGAAACCAAACACTCTATGGATCAAGACACGTTTTCAAATGAGGATTCAAGAATATCTTCATCTTCATCCTCCGGTATGCACATGTGCCTTATGGCAAATGGATCAAAGGTATCTCCTACTTTGACTCCTAACACATCCTCTAATGATGAGAATGATGATGATGATAATGATGAAGAATATAATACCTTGGTGCATAATATGGCAATAGTATATGCTTCTCTTCATGGTAATAATGAAGCTCGAGCTAATCTCGAACACTCTATGGATACCTTGAATAAATATAGGGAAACCATAGTGGAGTTGGAGTCCCATGTTGAAAATGAGGAAATGAGATTCACTCTCCTCAAGCATGAGCTAAAAGATGAGAAGCATACTAATTTTATGCTTACACAAAAAATTGAATCCTATATGCATGAAAATGAGAAACTATTGTTGATGCTTGTGCTACTAACTCTAATTCTTGTGAAGCACCTACCTTAGAGGAGAATGTTGAGCTAAGGGCTCAACTTGAGTTGCTAACTAGCAATTATAGGGAATTGGAAGAAAGTCATAAAAAGCTCTCAAGCTCTCATGATGATCTTCTAATTTCCTATGATGGGCTAAAATTAGCTCATGAGGCAAGTATCACTAAGGTAACATCTTGTGAGCCTCATATGGATGTTAGCACAATCTCTACTACTAATGCTATATTGCCATGTGCTAGTCCTTGTAATCCATCTAGTCAAACTAGTGATACACCTTGTGTTGGATTACTCACTTTGCCTTGTTGCTCTAACAATGAAGCTTCTACTTCCTCTAGTACTTGTATTTCTACTAACCATGTAGAGGAAATAAAAGAGCTCGAGGCCCAAGTTCTTTCTTTGAAGAAAGACTTAGAAAAGCGTCATGGAGGGAAATCCGCACTTGACAAGATGCTAAGTGTTCAACAATCCCCCAATGACAAGAGTGGACTTGGATTCAACTCCAATAACAAGAACAAGTCCAAGAGCAAGAGCAACAAGAAGAAGGGCCAAGATAAAGTCAATGATTCGGCCAAGTTGGTTTGCTTCAAGTGCAAGGTTGAAGGGCATCATGTTAGATCATGCCCATTGAAGAAGAAGAATCACTTGAGTGAGAAACAACAAGGGAAACGGCCGCAAGGTCAAGGTCAAGCTCATGCTCGACCTCAAGTTGAAGATAGGCCACTTCCCAAGAAGAATCAAGATATTGTTCCCCAAGATAAGAAATCAATAAAGAAGAGAAAGGGGAACACTTGCTACTTATGCCGTGAGAAGGGGCACTTTGCTTCCTCTTGCTTAGGTAGTATCTTATCTAACCCTATAATTGTTGATGATGATTATTCTCTAGGGAAGGATAAGGATGGCAATGTGTTTGCCAAGTTTGTTGGAACTCAAAGTGGTTTCAAGAAAAGAACCATTTGGGTTGCCAAGCCTATTGTGACTAACCTCTTAGGACCCAACTTGGTTGGGGACCAACAAGCTCAAATTTGATCAATAGGTGGTTGTGGAGGGCATTGGAGATTTGGCTACTTCATGAAGAATTAAGGGATCTTCATATATTATATTTTTACCAAGCCAAGTCGTATGGATTATCATCTATATTTTATATCCAATGTTCCCCTTTGCGGTAACTTATACTTCAACTCGTCATGTTTATTGTAAGTTACTTGCCCCTTTGCATGTTTGGTTTTGTACCAAATATGTGTATGTATGTGTTGTGTCTTACTTGCTTATCTTGTGTATTCAACTATGTTTGTTTGACTCACCATATACTTGTGTATTGTTTTGAGCCTAATGAATCTTGATGATATCTTATTTGGCTCTCTTTGAAGTGATTAATGGAACATCCCATTTTGGGGGAGTGATATGCTTTGTGCATCTCTCTTTCTTTAAAATGTGTGTACATGGGTACCACCACTTAGTATTGATATTGCAAGATTATCTAGTCACTATGTGGTGTGTCATACTCATGAGAAATTCAAATTCTAAAATATCCATTAATCATCTCTAGTTGAATTTTAGTTGCCTCTTGTTTAGAAGAAATGTTTTATCACATTATGGGGGAGTAATATGTTTTGTACATATCACAAGCCTAGAAAATGTGAACATATGAGGTTATGCCACTTAGAGTTGATGCTCTTAATTATCTTATTCCTAGGTGGCATGTTTGCTCAAACAAGCTCCATTCCTAATAAAAAAATCTTTTATTACTCATCTTGGGGGTTCTTGTTTGAATAAGAAATTCTTGGTGCGGTTTTTCCTCAAATACATATCTCTATATCTTATTTGGGACACCGTTTGCTTCAAGTTATTCTAATCATTGCCGTGCGTGATTGTTTGACTAGTTGAAGCTATCAAGAATCTTCATCCGTGCATAGTGCTTAATTCTATATACTTATCCAATGCCTTTTATTGTGAAATTGATCCTTACTATCCTTGTTGATATACCACCGGAAGTTAATTCCAATATTCTCATTGTCTTTGACAATTGATAACCTTGTATGTGGTTGAACTTATGGATCATCTTCACCTTGGATCGTTTCTTATTTGCCTTATTTTATTTCCAAGAAATCTTTGTTGCTCCCATGTGTCTTCCTTGTCCCTTTGAAAAATCTTTTGATAAATTCTCTTGATTCATATCAAGTGTTTATTTTGGAAGACAAACCTTTCTTTACGGTACATTGTGCCATTGTGAAAAGTGTAGAGGGTTTGGTTTATTTGTTCGAACCTTGCTCTTTTGGGAGTTTTGCTATCTCATTCCTTCTTTTATGCTTTATTTGTTGAATGAGATAAATCTTTGAGCATGTTTGCTTTATTTCATCCTTATGCTCAATGGTTTCTTCTTAGTTCATTTGTTGAACTTTGTTGAACAAATCTTTTTGATTTGCTTCTTAGAAATAATTTGGACAACAAATTTGTTTGTGACACCTCTATGCCTTATTTAATTCTTTTGGTGTTTTGTCCAAAGTATATCTTTCTTGGATCTTTAAAAGTTTTGGTGCATGCTTATATGTAATTTGTTTATACTTGTAGCATGCTTGCTTTCTTTTGATCCATTATGTAGGATATACTCCATCAAATCCTAAATGGCTAAGATGTGCATGAAATGCAAATTTCATCTAAATATGCACATGTTTTTATGGAGTGTGTCCTATATATTGTGGTTAGTCTAACCATGTTGGACCCAATAAGTTTGGGGACCAAGATGTACTTGAATGATGTTTTAGGTACATTGGAGATGCAATGGAGGCTTGTCTCATCTATAAGGAAGGTGTTGTCACCATATGAGAATTGGAGTCAAGCTAGGATGATCGATGAACTCTTATCTACTACATCAAGACATTGCTATCTCGGTAACAAGTATCTTATTCATGCATTCTCATATAGCATCCAACCTCTTGTAGGTTGTATCTTGGCATGAAATTATTTATTTCGAAAATATCGCGGTTCTTGAAAAACCCTTTTAAAATAAAACCTCTTATTGAACATTTGAGTAATTTGAGAAGATGCATATGATAGGTTATATATATATATATATATCATATTTTATGATTCACCTATCACAAATATGCCCTCTAGCAATTTATTGCATATCAATTCCTCAAAGAGCTCTTGTGTGCAATATTGATGAATTTGTGAAATAAATCCGTATTTGTGATACTTGTTGCCTCTCTCAAAACATTCCAACTAGCCTTACTTCCCTTATTGTTAGTTGTGATGTTTTTGAGATTTTATTTGGTTGAAGTTCATTCATATACCATAAGTGAAAAGTGGAGCCATAGGCTATATATGCTTTTAAGCAAACATCCTTTGGTATATTTTATGACTTCATTTTGGATATCTAGTCCTATTTATTTTGTTAACCTCTTGTGTGTGCATGTTTCTTTATGGATCATTTTGTCCACTTTAGAAACTTATATACATAAGAGCGTTAATCCATCACCTTGATATCTTTGTTCTTTGCCAACCATCTTTTATCCTTTGTTTCTTAGTGGTGTTGGTAAAGGAGATTTATGAGTGCTTGGTTTATTTGTTTTCCTTCTTGCACTCATATCTCGTAATTGTTGGACTAAAGTTGTTCTTGATAAGCATATTCTCTTTATCCTAGTTGCGTTCTAAATGATATATAGGGAGTGAGGATTCCATTTTTGTGCATATTGTATTCAAATGCAAACATTATAAATTGTGCACGAACCTTGGGGAGCTTTCTTATTTTATTTAGAGCACTATATCTCTCTTATCATGATATCTTTGTTTGTCCAATTGGATCTTTGATTGCTTGCTTTATTTGTTGAAGCTCACTTCACCATGTTATCTTTATGCAATCTTTGATCCTCAATATAGTTTGACTTCCTTCAAGTATTCGTCATTGGATATGTGCACTTGATTCCACTCAAATTATGAAAAGTGCACACTTTGGGGAGGAACTCACATTATATTGGCCTTCTAAAATTTTCACCCATTTTGACAATCGATGCCAATGGGGAGAAGTTTAGAGGGTTTAAGGGAATGGTTTTATACTTAAGTTTGGTTTGTGCTTAAGTGTTTTGCCTCTCATGCATTCCATATTTATATGTCTTGCATGGTTGTATATATATAGTGGAAATTGTCCCAAAGGTTAATCTTGACAATGTATGCAATGAATTCATGTTCATCACACGTGCATACATTGTGGGGGAGTTTTCTCGATATATATTGGTTCTACTCACATCCATTGCATTTGTTGTAGTTGTGTGAGTAGAGCCGGTTTTGATATGGGCTAGTAGCTTTGTGTTACTTGACCATATCAAATACAACCTCTTGTATACAACTTATTCTCGGATAAGTTGCGTACTTGTTTCTAATATTCATCATATAAACCCTCTTATTTGTGGTTGTCATCAATTACCAAAATGGGGGAGATTGTAAGGGTACATTGTCCCTATGTGTGGTTTTGGTAATTAATGACAACCCCTATGGACTAATGTTTTCATTGAGTTTATATGAAGGGATATTCCATAGGTACTACTTGCTCTCCATGTGTTGGATTCAAGTATGGATGCCATGAAGATAAATGTATACCTTGTGTATTGGCATCAAGATCATCGTATGAGAAGATACAAGGTTGAGTTGGGCAAGTTCAAGATGAGTATCTTGAGTGGATCACATGCTTGAAGCTTGTCGTCCATTTGGTGATAATGGACATGTGAAGATGTGCATCAATGGGGCTTTCCCATCATAGTGTATGGGGGAGCATTTGTGAGTCTTCACGAAGCAACATTGGTCAAGTGAGGCATTCCGGCTTGAGTGAAGCTTGAAGAGTTATCATCAAGATCAAGCGGGATGCGCAAGGCAAAGGTATGGCCTTGCTAGGTTTTCCTTTTACCGGTCTCAAGGTGGATGTTGGGAGACCGGATTATAGGATAGATAGCCGCACTATTAAGAGGGGCTTTCGGTTGAGTAACTTGATCACATCGTCTTAGGGAGCTCAATCCTTTGCATACTTTGCATATCCTTATTGCTTCTTGGTGTTTCTCTATGTGAGGTTCTTGAGCTTGTTGCTAGCTTTACAACAAGCCCAAGTTCATCGAAAACGGAGTTTGCATGCATCTTCTATGGCGTTTTCTAGGTTGGGTAATTTTTGTTGGAGATATGCCCAAGAGGCAATAATAAAAGTGGTTATTATATATCTTTATGTTTATGATAAATGTTTATATACCATGCTATAATTGTATTAACCGAAACATTGATACATGTGTGATATGTAAACAACAAAGAGTCCCTAGTATGCCTCTTAACTAGCTTGTTGATTAATGGATGATTAGTTTCATAATCATGAACATTGGATGTTATTAATAACAAGGTTATGTCATTGTATGAATGATGTAATGGACACACCCAATTAAGCGTAGCATAAGATCTCGTCATTAAGTTATTTGCTATAAGCTTTCGTTACATAGTTACCTAGTCCTTATGACCATGAGATCATATAAATCACTTATATGGGAAAGGTACTTTGATTACATCAAACACCACTGCGTAAATGGGTGGCTATAAAGGTGGGATTAAGTATCCGGAAAGTATGAGTTGAGGCATATGGATCAACAGTGGGATTTGTCCATCCCGATGACGGATAGATATACTCCGGGCCCTCTCGGTGGAATGTCGTCTAAATGTCTTGCAAGCATATGAATAAGTTCATAAGAGACCACATACCACGGTACGAGTAAAGAGTACTTGTCAGGAGACGAGGTTGAACAAGGTATAGAGTGATACCGAAGATCAAACCTCGGACAAGTAAAATATCGCGAGACAAAGGGAATTGGTATTGTATGTGAATGGTTCATTCGATCACTAAAGTCATCGTTGAATATGTGGGAGCCATTATGGATCTCCGGATCCCGCTATTGGTTATTGGTCGGAGTGAGTACTCAACCATGTCCGCATAGTTCACGAACCGTAGGGTGACACACTTAAAGTTGGATGTTGAAATGGTAGTACTTGAATATGGAATGGAGTTCGAATATTTGTTCGGAGTCCCGGATGAGATCCCGGACATCACGAGGAGTTCCGGAATGGTCCGGAGAATAAGATTCATATATAGGATGTCATTTTATGTGTATTAAAATGTCGCGGAAGGTTCTATGGAAGGTTATATAAGGTTCTAGAAAAGTCCGGAAGAAACCACCAAGGAAGGTGGAGTCCACATGGGACTCCACCTCCATGGCCGGCCAACCCTAGTGGGGGAGGAGTCCCAAGTGGACTCCCCCTTAGGGGGCCGGCCACCCCCCCATATGGGAGGTGGAACTCCCACCTTTGGTGGGAGTCCTAGCTTGGCTAGGTTTCTCCTCCTTTTGGAAGGTTTTGGTTCGGGTCTTATTCGAAGACTTGGAGACCAACTCTTGGGGATCCACCTATATAATGAGGGGCCAAGGGAGGGGGCCGGCCACCCCAAGACCACAACCTGGCCGCCCCCTTGAGTGGCCGGCCACCCCCTCCCAAACCCTAGCCGCCCCCTCTCTCCTCCATAGCTCCCGCGTGCTTTAGCGAAGCTCCGCCGGAGTTCTCCACCGCCACCGACACCACGCCGTCGTGCTGTCGGATTCAAGAGGAGCTACTACTTCCGCTGCCCGCTGGAACGGGAGGTGGACGTCGTCTTCATCAACAACCGAACGTGTGACCGAGTACGGAGGTGCTGCCCGTTCGTGGCGCCGGAACCGATCGTGATCAAGATCTTCTACGCGCTTTTGCACGCGGCAAGTGAACGTCTACCGCAGCAACAAGAGCCTCATCTTGTAGGCTTTGGAATCTCTTCAAGGGTGAGACTCGATACCCCCTCGTTGCTACCGTCTTCTAGATTGCATCTTGGCTTGGATTGCGTGTTCGCGGTAGGAAATTTTTTGTTTTCTATGCAACGTTATCCTACAATTTTACCGGTTATTCATGATATAAGGTTCTACCTTTTATATTCATGATAAAATTCCCTTCCACAGATTCTTGAGTTTGCACTTTTTATAGGATAGCATTTGTCGTTATCTTCCAAACGAAATTAGTTTCATGTCAATCGGAGTTCGGGAGCTCTAGTTATTAAAGGAAAAGGAAAAAGAAGAAAAAGAGGAAAAAGTAAAGAGGGGCAGCCGGTTGGCGGCCGGTCTGCCGGGCCGCACGCCGGCCCACCCGGTCCGCACCGGGCGCCAACCCGACCGGGCGGCCACCGGCCACGCGCCGGCCAGCCCAGCTGCCCCTCCGGTCCGACCGGGAGCCGCACCGGGCCGCCTCTCCGCCTTCGGCCCGTCACGCGGCCTGGCGCGCGCCGCGCGGCCTGTGGACCGGCCTTGGGCCAGGTCCACGACCGGGCCGCCCTGCTGCCCCTCCGGTCCGGCCGGATCCGGATCGGGCCGCCTTGGCCGCCCAAGGCCCACGCGGCCCGGCTCCTCCCCGCGCGGCTCGAAGCTTTTCGCCGCTCGTGCGCTGTTTCCACCGCGCCCGGCCGGTGGGCCGGCCCGACCGGACAGGCCTCCGGCCTCCCCAGCCCAGGCTCCGGTCAACCGGCCTGGGAGCTGGCCTGGGCACTTTTCAGCTCGTTTTTTATCCGATTTTCACCCGGTTTTCTCCCCAACGGTTATTTTTCTCCTTAGACTACAAATAGCCCTTCTTCCACCTTGAGCAACAACTTCTTCCCTTTTCTCTCACCTCCTTTGTTGCATTTGAAGAAGTTGCTCTCTCCCTTGATTCCTCCAACCATTCTTGCTCATACTTGAGGATTTGAGAGAGGAGATCTAGATCTACACTTCCACCAAACCATTTCTTCTCTAAGTGAGGGAATCGCTTGGGATCTAGATCTTGGAGTCTTTGGTTGACTTTCCCCCTTGTTCTTCCTCTCCAATCTCATCCTAGCATTTGTTGTTTGGGTGGGATTTGAGTGTGAAGGACTTGAACACCTCTAGTGTTTTTTGCTTTGCATCATTGCATAGTGTTGAGCTCTCCACCATGATTAGTTCGAGTGAGAGACCGTGAGCTTGTTACTCTTGGAGGGATACCTCCTAGTTGGCTTGGCGGTTGGTGCTCCGGTGATCTCTTCAAGAAGATTGTGAAGAGGCCCGGGCTTCTGAAGGAGATATGCCCTAGAGGCAATAATAAAGTGGTTATTATTTATATCTTTATGTTTATGATAAATGTTTATATATCATGCTATAATTGTATTAACCGAAACATTAGTACATGTGTGATATGTAGACAACAAGAAGTCCCTAGTATGCCTCTTAAACTAGCTTGTTGATTAATGGATGATTAGTTTCATAATCATGAACATTGGATGTTATTAATAACAAGGTTATATCATTATATGAATGATGTAATGGACACACCCAATTAAGCGTAGCATAAGATCTCGTCATTAAGTTATTTGCTATAAGCTTTCGATACATAGTTACCTAGTCCTTATGACCATGAGATCATGTAAATCACTTATACCGGAAAGGTACTTTGATTACATCAAACGCCATCTGCGTAAATGGGTGGTTATAAAGGTGGGATTAAGTATCCGGAAAGTATGAGTTGAGGCATATGGATCAACGGTGGGATTTGTCCATCCCGATGATGGATAGATATACTCTGGGCCCTCTCGGTGGAATATCGTCTAATGTCTTGCAAGCATATGAATAAGTTCATAAGAGACCACATACCACGGTACGAGTAAAGAGTACTTGTCATGAGACGAGGTTGAACAAGGTATAGAGTGATACCGAAGATCAAACCTCGGACAAGTAAAATATCGCGTGACAAAGGGAATTGGTATCGTATGTGAATGGTTCATTCGATCACTAAAGTCATCGTTGAATATGTGGGAGCCATTATGGATCTCCGGATCCCGCTATTGGTTATTGGTCGGAGTGAGTACTCAACCATGTCCGCATAGTTCACGAACCGTAGGGTGACACACTTAAAGTTGGATGTTGAAATGGTAGAACTTGAATATGGAATGGAGTTCGAATTTTTGTTCGGAGTCCTGACAAGATCCCGGACATCACGAGGAGTTCCGGAATGGTCCGGAGAATAAGATTCATATATAGGATGTCATTTTATG
>NC_061510.1:158666441-158696989 GCF_022539505.1 Lolium rigidum | reverse complement strand
TCTTATTTTGCTTAGATCGCGACGGTAGCATTATAAGATGATCCCTCACATTAATATCAAGATAATAAAGTGTTCTCCCCTCGTATGCACCGTTGTAACGGTTCGTCGTTTCGAAGCATCTCGTGATGATCGGATGTGATAGATTCAACGATTCACATACAACGGGTGTAAGCCATGTTGCACACGCGGAATACTTGGGTTTGCTTGACGAGCCTAGCATGTACGAGACATGGCCTCGGGACAACGGAAACCGAAAGGTTGAACACGAGTCATATGGATGATATGATCAACATGTTGATGTTCACCATTGAAGCTACATCATCTCACGTGATGATCGGTTTTGGTGTAGTGGATTTGGATCGTGTACCACATAACAACTATGAGGGATGTTGTATTAAGTGGGAGTTCATTAGTAATTAGATTAAAAACATGAACTAATTATCATAAACATAGTCTGAGTAGTATTTTGAATTAATTTTGTAGTATTGGCATCCGTTTTCTACCATGCGCTAGTCTTGTAATTGAGATAGAAATCACGTTAAGTCTCGATAAGAAACTTTACGGACTAGTACCGTATTGTTAAAGAATCAAGAAATGATTAAGTCCTATTGCAAAATTTTAGTAAACCTCACATTGTTGATTCAAAGAGTTGTGGTTTCAATTAGTACCTAAAGTTATCTTGTCTCAGTAAAACTTGAAGTTCAAATCTGTTTGAAAAATAAGGAGCTGAAAATTTAGTTTTCAGAAATAATCAAGGTATGAGATATATGTGATATCTAAGACCTTATTGCAAGATGATAGAATATATTTTGGTGAGACTACATAAACTCATAAGTTTTATGGGAATGTACGAAGGTTGAAGACGCAAGGCGTCCCAATCCTCCAACTATTGGGGCACTAACGATATTCGCATATCCATGAAGTGATTGTCCTTAGTATGCACCGTTGCTAAGACTCGTCGTTTCGAAGCATCACGTGATGATCGGGTGTTATAGATTCTACGTGTGCTTACAACGGGTACAAGCCAGATTTGCACATGCGAATACTAAGGTTAAACTTTATGAGCCTAGCATGTACAGACATGGTCTCAGAAAGTTGTCATGAATTAATGGATAAAATTATGAGTGAAATTGTTCATCGTATTACAAAGTTACTAATAGTGAAATCTGGAACACTTGTCATATGATGATTAACTTCAAAATAAGAACCTCAAGGTTATTGGTATTAGACCAACAAACCTAGAAGTTATTGATGTTGAAGTGTTTTTTCTGAATAATGAGGAAAGCTAAAAGAGAAACTGCAAAAGATATTTTGGCAAAAAGAAAAGAAAAGACTAGAAAGTCTAGCTCGAGTGTATATAAATGATATACATGTTATGGTTGTATTCCTAGTTAAGTCACACTAAGAAATTCTTGGGTATTAGTACTATATTGGTTGGTATGAAGTGTCATACAAAACAACGCAATACAAGAATACAATGGCCTAAGTGACTGACAAGGAATATGATAGGAATGCACGACAGGAACAAAATAAAGTGTTATTATGTTCGTCGTTAGCATTCTATCTAGCCCTTAGAATTTATAATAAAGAACTTAATAATTGTTATTTTGCTCTGGTCAAATGAAAACAATGAGTTGTTCAAATTATGACATTACTCCATATACGATGGATAAGTTATTATAAATCTTAATGGTGAAACACACATACATAACAATGACGCTAAAATGCCATAAGGCAAATGATTTGAATTCCACTTATTTGTGGAACCGCCATTTAGGTCATGTTAGAAAGGAACGCATGAAGGAACTCCATGCAAATGGATTTTTGGAGTCATTTGATTTTTGAATCATTTGGCGCTTGCAAATCTTTTCTAAAGAGAATGATTAAAATACCGTTCATAGGCCAAAAGTTGAACGGGCAACTAACTTAGTGGAAAAATACATGATGATGTATGTGGTTCACTCGGGCATAGTTGTGTGCGGGAGATTCTTCTACTTCATGAAAACTTTCAACAATGAATTGAGTATATATATGTGGATATATTCAATAAGGAAGAAGTTTGAAACATTTGAATGGATTCAAATAAATTTCAGTATGAAGTGGAAATCATCGTAATAGAAATCAAATATCTATGATTGGATCATGGTGGAAATATTTGAATTACGAGTTTTAGCGAACATCTAAGAGAGTTATGAAATTGTTCTACAACTTACGTTTCTTGGAGTATCATAGTGATGATGAAGTATCCAAGAGATATATCCAAACTTTGTTGGATCAATGATGAGATAAAATATTGATGCCATTATATTTTTGTGGATTATGCTTTAGTGACTACCGCTTTTACATCGAATAGAGCATCATCATGATCCGTTGAAATGACACCATACAAGTTATGGCATGGGTATAAACCCTAATAGTCAACCAAAATCGGATGAATGTCTTTGTTGGTTATCCCGGAGATTTAATTGGGAATTCTTCCCACGAGACAAAGACAAAAGTGTTTGTCAATGTTTCTTATTTCCGAGAAATTGTTTCGAGTGAAGTATTTGAGTGGGAGGACAATATAATTTGATAAGGTTTATGAACCTGAGCATAATGATCAGAGTAGCACAACATCGGAATTGGTTTCGGAAGCGGCCACGACGATCATGGCTCTCATGACTACAAAGTGTTTTAGCCATGGAGATCGAAGTACATATTGAACCTTGTAGGTATGGTTTACTTTGTGATCAAATAAATGATTTGTGGACAAAGGATTGATTTTGAACAATGATAAACCAACTACAAAACAAAGAAGTTATGATGGGCCCCGACTCCGTTAAAATGGCCATGCGCCATGAAATCCAAGATAGATGAATACTTTATGAAAGTAAATGGATCTATGAAATTGATAGACTTGGATGAAATATCCTTGAAGAAAGCTTGACTTATCGAAAAATTGTTTACGACAAAGTTCAAAGAGTTGAATACGATAAGATTAGATCTTCCGTAGCAATGCTTATAGTCTATGTGGATTATTCTAGTAATCACTACATATTTCTTTTATGAGATATGCTAGTAGGATGGCAAAATACACTACTTAACGAAGTATGTATACAAGATACAACCAAGAGTTTTGCTGGTCCGTGGAATACTAGATAGGTATACAAGCTTCAATTGGATGAAGTAAGTATCACGGAGTTGGAATCTTCACCAGATGAAATAGTCAAAGAGTTTTTGATTTCATCGAGAGACGATGAAGAGGCTTGCATTTGCAAGAAATTAAGTGGGAGCGCTAAGACACATTTATAATACTTTATGTAGGTGACATATAGTTGGTTATAAATGATGTAATTATATACTTGATTAAAAAGGTTTCATTGAGAATTAACTTCAATGAAAGGATATGGACTGAAACAAATTTAGTGTCAAGATCTATGAAGATAGATTGAAACACATAAATAAGTTTAAGTCAAAGTACATATGATGGATATTGAAGTAGTTCAATATAGAAATATTAAGAAAATGTTCTTGTCATGTGAAGGTTTAACAAGACTTGAGTGTATCTGACACTCAATGAGTAAAAACACATGAGTGATTATAGATCACGAATAATATGTACACAATCAGATATCATGTGCTATAAAGTGTTATGAGCATATACCAGAATGATTCATATGATGATCATTGGACGACAGTAAGAATATCCTTGAGTACTTTAGAAGAACTAAGGATATATATATATATATATTTTTGTATGAAGAAATGACAAACAAATCGTTGTAAGGTGTTACACCGATATTGGTTTTGTCACATATAAAATATAATTTCAATCTCAAATTAGACTAAGTGTTGTTTAAAAGGTAGCACAATGAGCTAGAAGTTGTCTATGCTAGATTTAGAAGAGTTCTAAATATTGTGATGGATTCTACAAAAGAAGGCAGAGTATGTCATTATTTTGACAATGACAAAGGATGTTAAGTCAAGAGGTTCTTTGAGAACTTGGTGTAGTTCCGACGAGTCGGAACTTTGAAGCTATATTGTGTGTGACAATATTAGTGACATATTTCAGACAGCGGAATTAAGGTTCCACCAGAAGATCAAACATATTTAATGCCAACTCATTTGGAAATGAGTGATGCGTTGAGACGCAAATGAATTACAAAATACATACGTTTACGAGCGTGTCGGATCCGATGACTAAAAACCTCTCCGTGAGCAATACATGATAAAGCACCGGAAGGCCAAGGTGTTATATCTTTACAAATGTAAACTAGATTATTGACTCTAGTGCAAGTGGCAGACGAAGGAGATATGCCCTAGAGGCAATAATAAAGTGGTTATTATTTATATCTTTATGTTTATGATAAATGTTTATATATCATGCTATAATTGTATTAACAGAAACATTAGTACATGTGTGATATGTAGACAACAAGAAGTCCCTAGTATGCCTCTTAAACTAGCTTGTTGATTAATGGATGATTAGTTTCATAATCATGAACATTGGATGTTATTAATAACAAGGTTATATCATTATATGAATGATGTAATGGACACACCCAATTAAGCGTAGCATAAGATCTCGTCATTAAGTTATTTGCTATAAGCTTTCGATACATAGTTACCTAGTCCTTATGACCATGAGATCATGTAAATCACTTATACCGGAAAGGTACTTTGATTACATCAAACGCCACTGCGTAAATGGGTGGTTATAAAGGTGGGATTAAGTATCCGGAAAGTATGAGTTGAGGCATATGGATCAACAGTGGGATTTGTCCATCCCGATGATGGATAGATATACTCTGGGCCCTCTCGGTGGAATATCGTCTAATGTCTTGCAAGCATATGAATAAGTTCATAAGAGACCACATACCACGGTACGAGTAAAGAGTACTTGTCAGGAGACGAGGTTGAACAAGGTATAGAGTGATACCGAAGATCAAACCTCGGACAAGTAAAATATCGCGTGACAAAGGGAATTGGTATCGTATGTGAATGGTTCATTCGATCACTAAAGTCATCGTTGAATATGTGGGAGCCATTATGGATCTCCGAGATCCCGCTATTGGTTATTGGTCGGAGTGAGTACTCAACCATGTCCGCATAGTTCACGAACCGTAGGGTGACACACTTAAAGTTGGATGTTGAAATGGTAGAACTTGAATATGGAATGGAGTTCGAATTTTTGTTCGGAGTCCCGGATAAGATCCGGACATCACGAGGAGTTCCGGAATGGTCCGGAGAATAAGATTCATATATAGGATGTCATTTTATGTGAATTAAAATGATCCGGAAGGTTCTACGGAAGGTTCTAGAAGGTTCTAGAAAAGTCCGGAAGAAATAAGGATGGAAGGTGGAGTCCCAGAGGGACTCCACCCACCTTGGCCGGCCAACCTAAGGGAGGAGGAGTCCCAAGTGGACTCCCCACCATGGTGGCCGGCCACCCCACCAAGGAAAGGGGGAGTCCCACTCCCCTAGGTTTGGACACTTGGAAGGTTTTGTTGGGGTCTTATTCGGACTCTTTTGACCTAAACCTTGGGGCCTCCACCTATATAAAGAGGGGAGAGAGGGGCTGGCCGGCCACTCAAGCCACCACCATGGCCGCACCCCTCAAGGGTGCCCTAGCCGTGCCCCTCTCCCCAAACCCTAGCGGTCTCTCTCCTCCACCACATCCCGCACGCTTAAGCGAAGCTCCGCCGGATTTCTCCACCACCACCGAGCACCACGCCGTCGTGTCTGTCGGATTCAAGAGGAGCTACTACTTCTGCTGCCCGCTGGAACGGGGAGGTGGACGTCGTCTTCATCAACAACCGAACGTGTGACCGAGTACGGAGGTGCTGCCCGTTCGTGGCGCCGGAAGCGATCGTGATCAAGATCTTCTACGCGCTTTTGCAAGCGGAAAGTGAACGTCTACCGCAGCAACAAGAGCCTCATCTTGTAGGCTTTGGAATCTCTTCAAGGGTGAGACTCGATACCCCCTCGTTGCTACCGTCTTCTACATTGCATCTTGGCTTGGATTGCGTGTTCGCGGTAGGAAAATTTTTGTTTTCTATGCAACGTTATCCTACAGCTTCTCCTTCATGGAGCTTGTGAAGTGGTTGTGGAGCTTGCCATCTCCGGAGCGGAGGAAGAGCTAACCATAAGGAAAGGGCCATTATCCTTCGTGGGTGTGGTTCAGAGAATAGGGTGAGCCTTCGTGGCGCGGGAAATCCTTCGTGGGACCTCCACTCCTCCAAACGTGACGTACCTTCTTGCAAAGGAAGGGAACACGGGAATACATCCTCGTCTCCGCGTGCCTCGGTTATTTCTATATCCGAGCTCTCTTTCCTTGTGATAGCCATCGTGCTTGAAGTACATATATCTTGCTATCACTTGTGCTACATATATCTTGTGCCTATCTTGCTTAGCTCTAGTTGCTATTGTTACATTTAGTTGAGCTTAGCATATTTAGGGTTTGTGCTTGTAAACTAAACGATAGTTTAATTCCGCATTCTTACAAGACAAATCCGCAAGAGTTTGTAATTGCCTATTCACTCCCCCTCTAGGCGACATCTCGATCTTTCAGCCGCGGCACATTGATCTAGCCCTATTTGTTTGTTGTTTTATTGTTCGTCGTATTTTAATTTAAAAACAATCTCCGCAAATATATTTATTTGTATGCTATATTTAATAAATGGTTGTGTTTTCAAAAATCCTTATTTAATGTTTGGGGACGCCGTTTGGGGACGCGACTGAGCAACGACGTCTCCCAAATGCGGCACGAACAAAACACGTCTCCCAAACGCTCGATCCGGCACGGTTTGGGGGGACGCGACTGGAGATGCTCTAAGATTTTTGCCTAAAGCCTGAAATTGGTGAATTATATATTGAGTACTTTTGTTCCTGGGATTAATTAGTTCAGTATTTCAAAGACAAAAATAGGCATTTTCCGGGCCTCGGGCCGGGCTTGACTTTTGCAGGTCGGGCTTTAACAGGTCCAGCCGGCCCGAAACCTGGCCCATGCTGTGGTTTGCCCACGCGTAGGATAAGGTAAACTCTGGCTGGTCTTCTATCGATTTGTGAGCGGACCCGTCGTCCCGCGTCCTCTTCCCCAAACTCAATCCAGTCTCCGCCTCCCCGCCCAGCCAGAACAAGGTCGCCGCGGCGATGATAGCTGCTACTGTCGTGGCCCCTTCGCTGGCCGGTTCTTCCTTTCCGAGGCCCGCTGCGGCCTTCCTCCGTACGCGTCTCCTTTCTCCTGGAGACGCGCTGCCGGGCTCTGCTTCTCGACTGGCTAGCGGCTGCCGCGTCGCGCGCGGCGGCGGCGCACGGAGGCCGCAAATCCCATTCGCAGCGGAAGGAGGCGCAGGTGAGGAGCCATTCTTCTTTGTGCGCACCTCTATCTCTATGTACCGAAAGCCACATGCATTGTGGTCTTTGTAACCGAGTTGGGTAACCGAAATACTTGCGTGAGGATTTTTTTTTAATACACGCGTTTGTAAACTAGAATGTGGAGAGTAGCTGTGTGCAACTCTGATAGCCTGATGCAGGGGCCGGGAAAGGTTTCCTTCCATTATCTAGAAAAAGATATTAATAAAAGGTTGTGTGCATCAATTTGATGCAGAGGCCGGGCGGCCGGGGTGATCCCCATTTCGAAAAAATCTAGAAAAAGTCAAAAAGATAGAGTAGCAATGTATATGAGATTGGATTTGAAAGGGGAGTAACATGTCCTACCCAGACTCACTAGCACAACTCAAACACCGAGTCGTGTGCAACTCGGACTGGACTCTAAACCAGACTCAGTATTGTTGCTTTCCTAATCTAATCACACAGCATCCTTGACCGCCAGTTAAAACCAACTCACGTACGACATGCAAGCCAATACCGAGTAGAACATGGAAACTAATTCCAACTCACATATAGGATTTTGGAGAACATTTGATTATTGTTCCAACACTCTGTTCACATACTTAAACTGGTGCTATCTTCTATGACCCAATGCTGCTGACCCAGTTAATAAATGGTGTCATTTAGTAAGACAAGTATCCACATGGTTGGACCTGATACTATGTTGCATTTCACACTTCAGAGAAGAGGATGTGCGCTTACGTTTGTTCTTTGAAATGTTATCCAAGATTAACTTTCAATATCTGAATCATAACTCATAAGGATGACTCGTCATTTCTTTTTCTACTTTGGCTGTAGTTGGTGATGCTTTTGTTATAGAAGGCACAACAAATGTGAAGTTCTCTAGAGAGTTAATGGTTCCAGGCTCCACAGAGCCTTTGATCGTACTTGGCACAGGTACATTTTCTTGCTCATGTGCTTCTGAATTAAAATTGGCAGGCTGGCAGTACATTCTTCACCTCCATATCCTCATAACATAAGAATAGTACTCTTATCCATTCTTTGTTGCTAAAGAACCAATAGTACTCCCTCTGTCCCAGAATAACTTGCTCAACTTTTTCTAGATACAAATGTATCTACACACTAAAAACATGTCTAGATACAACTGTATCTAGAATTCTAGATAAACTTGAGCAGCTTATTTTGGGACGGAGGGAGTACGAATTATGCACAAACATCCAATTTTTTACCATTAATTTGACAGATTGACACAATAGGAAGAACAATTTAAAACTATTCGCCATGTGTTCCTGCAGCAGTTCATACTTTATTCCTGGTTGCTACAAACAATATTTATGTAGTGACTTCAATATATAATAACACTAATATGTTAGTGATCACAATATGCTGTATTACGTGTAAGCGGACATACTGAATCTGGATCCAACCTTGCTTTAATAATATCTCAGTTTATCCAACTTGTCACGCTGCTATTGTTTCTAACCAAGACCCACCTCATTTTAAAGTGGGACTTTTGACATATATATGCAATCATTTGTAACAAAAGCAGAGGAGTGAGAAGAATGGAAGGAACTTAACTATTAGCCATATTTGTAGGCTTGCAATAACTATGAAACTCATAACCCCAGTCGATCAACATATGGCATCTCGTAGTCGTAATCCTGACATGCATGTGTGTTCTGATCTAAATGAAATCAGAACGGAACCAAGTCTAGACTCTAGTTTTTGTATGTCATTGCCTTCCCTAGATGAAACCACCCGGTTCATTAGTTATGTACCTTCAATGTCTCTTTCACTCATATGCTGATTGTCAGCGATCTTCTTTATACTTATGGTGTACACGGTAAATGAAGACTTTGTAGGCAATGTGATAATTGGTAAGTATAATCTTAGTTTGGCATTAGTGAAGAGGTGAACAAAAGCAGTCATGATGCCCTTGTACGGTTACTATTGATGTTAGTGTTCCCATGCAACTGCCATTAGTTACAACTTTGAAGCTGAAGATCATAGAAACATGTTGGCCTAGCTCAAATATGCTCACATTGGCTGTGCAATCAAACTCACTGTCATGGGCATCGTCCTCGATGTTACAATGGGAAAGTCGAACCATTTGGTTGAGATCTTGTTGTTTTCACATACACTTCGAGTACCCTTGAACTATTCTACTATTTTATGGGCCTAAGCTCAGCACTCTTTTGAATGGATTGCTGTTTCAATCCAATACCCTGAACTGAAAAGTTATAGCTCGCTGCCTCTAGCTAACACATCATTCATGTTCACCAACTTGTTTTATCTTGCATTGGTCTCTTTTCTATTGTTCCAAGTGAACTGAACGTTTTGATCATGATTCTTGTCTAATTCCAATTCGAACGGCTTCTACTTGCTACCTCTTTTTAATGATTGTTTCAGACCTTATCTGTTTCAGATGGGCCTGTGATCTTGCACTACTTTTATGAAACCGTTTACATGGAATGTTCTAGCATATCCATACATGTTTGACGTCTCTGTGTGGCTCTGGCTATTTTCTTTGTTTGAGCCCCAAACATCTAATAAGTCTTGCATGCATGTAACAGAGGGCTAGACCACACCCTCTTTCAATACGAAAATCATAAAAGAATCAAATGGATCAAGTAGGTTACTTAATTGGCATGTGCTGTTATTGTAAGTATAGTTCATATTCTTAACTTATGACAGTGTTATATTGTTCACAGTTTGCAATTTGAATTTTAGCTCACTCTAGGTTACAGAGATAAGTTCTTTGTCAAAGTATATGCCGCTGCATTCTATGTGGATTACTCCATTGGAGTTGATACCGAGCAGTGGAGAAAAAAGGTTGGCATTGAGACTTTTGATGCTTCCACGGTTTTTGACTCCATTTTTAAAGGTAAGAGCCAAGCTCCAACTAGCAAAAGCCGAAGGATGAAATTGTAATACATTCTGATAGAACTGTGTACTATGCAGCACCAGTTTTGAAATCTCTGAGTATAACTCTTGTTAGAGATGTTGATGGCAAGACCTTCATGAAGGCTTTGGATGACGTTATTGCTCGCCAAATAAAAAAACCAACTGCTGAGGAAGAATCTTCATTGTCAACCTTCCGAAATATCTTTTTAGGGCGCAATCTCAAACAGGGAACAAGCATCTATTTAACCTGGTCGGGACCATCAGTGATGCTGGTGAGTTAATGATCAAGTACTTTCAACATTTAGATTCAAAACTTTAACATTTTGGGGAAACTTGCAAATTGCAATTGTTCCAAAATAAACTATGATATTGCATACATAAGTTCCCTACAAAGGCTGCCATGCCCCTCATTAGTGTTGTAATAAGTTAATATCATTACTACAAAATAGATATAGTGAATGTTTGAACATGCTCTGTCCTGGCAAGATAAAAACTCCTAGGCACTAAAATCGGATTTGTTTTAAAGATCGCAATGGATTTATATTTTCCATAGATAAAGACGAAAAGCTTCTCCTACATTTAGGTGGCAATGCCTTTGCAGCTGGCCACGATCCAAGCTGCCGCTCCTCAATTTTTGCCACTAGAATCAAAAGATCGATCTACTATTGAAACATTTTAGGATTTCGATGACTTCAAACTTTTGACCATTGTTCTGGCCTCTGCCTGTGGTAAGTCCACTAGCAGTGCAAGGAGTGTTGCTAGGTATGATTCTCCACGAGGCTGGGTTACGGATCTCCGATCCATGTCCAACCCATAATGCAAGGCTCCTCCAAATTTGTTCTCTCCAGGCGTAGGAACAAAACTCAAATCTATTTAGGCTTAACACTAGATTGAGGGTGACTTCTTTTGGGCTTCTCGCACGGCTTCGAGGTCATGGGCAGCACAAGCCCAAAAGAAGTCTCCGGCTGGTCCGTAGCTTATTTTCACTGTGAAACTCTTGCTGCGTGTAATGCCAGAAGCTGGCCTCGACCAGTTTCCGGGCAGCTTCCCGAGCTTCCCTTGTTGGATCCGAATCGGTACCCATCTTTGCCCCCCTTTTTTCTTCTATTTACAGCAGATTGCCACCGCGGGAAAAAAACTTTTGGGAAGTAAAAAAACAAATAATGCTTCACGCAACCGTAGCCAGATCCCATATCTTGATTCTGCCATTCTTCTTCTCGAGCTCGTATGATGAGCACTCCCCTCTCTCTGCCTCGTCGTTACCATCATCCTGGCTGAAGGAATTGGCATGGGATGGCAGAAATCGAGCTCACCGCCCACCTCTTCACCGTCTCCGGCCGTCATGTTCCCCATTCGTGCCGGCGACGTCAGACCTCCTGCGCGTTCAACAACCCCTCCACGAGCTCCAGGGTGAGTGCATGGTTCGAACGGCTCCTCCTCGCCGTCTACTGCTCTGTAATGCGCCACCGCCGTGAGCCGCCGAACTCCGCCGTTCCGGTGGTCGCCGGCGCCAATTCCGGCGACTATCTGGCTCCCCACAGCCGCTAATCTACGTAGGACTTCGCTGCGCTTCTGATGCGTGAGACCTCTCACTCCAGAGAGCTTCGGAGAGCCGTCCCGGCCTCCGGACGACGGGCGTCCATCTATGGCAGCGGCCAAACTTGTAGAAGCTCAAAAGAAGTCTCCAGGGCAGCATGTAGAATTTCTCTCGACCACCGTTTCCTCACACCGCAGTCCGCAGCTCACAAGCCCGCTTCTGCAGAAGCAGGAGCCTAAAAGAAGTCACCCTGAATTATTTCACTGCAAATTACATTTTGATTGTGAAGGAATTTAATTAATAGTATCTACTTTGCAAATAGTCCTGAATTCGAATCTCAGTCTTCCCTAACCGGGTCTCAACTCTGAAGCGCTAGATTTCTAGATCAGCTTGTTTTGAATTTCTTATGTAGTACTATCATGAATATGAGTTCTGTTCTATTAGAAACCAAAATAAACCAGCTAAAAACTTGCATATGTGGAAATGCAAACATTTTGTTACTGGAACAAGTGTCTAATATCCTCTGCAAAACCATGCTTTTTTGCTTAAAAACATACTGTTAGCGTTCTTGCTCGACTGAGTGACGAGTCGAGGAGGCAAGCTAAGAGTATAAAGTGGGCATGCTGGCCTCTTTCCCACCTCAAGTGGTCACACATGCCGATTACTTGTCCGTGGTTTACTTGAGAAGTAATGTTCAAGTGTTTTCCATTTTTTAAAAAATAAATTGTCAGGCACACATCAAGATGCAAATAAATTTTTATCTGACCAATATTCATTTGAATAAAAAGGAAAATCATTGATACAAGTTTGTGGAAAAAGAGAAACAAAACTTGAAAAAATGATTAACTTGTTGAAATTGATTCCTGATGGCGCTAGATGAGTTTTCACCTTGTTACTCCTGCTTTTGTAGATCTCGATCTCGACAAATCAGGATGCGTCTCAAGTTGATGCTGAGATCAAGTCAGCTTCTGTTAATTATGCTCTATATGATGGCTTCTTTGGTAGTTCTCCTGTATCCCCTACATTGAGATCTTCCACTGCTCAACTGCTTGAAGCTCTCCTTACAAAGTGACACACAAAGTAAGATTGTTTATGGTTCCTGAAGACAAAGTACATAGAATACTTAAGTAGTTTTCTTGGATATTGCATCTCATATATTCGAACTGGCAGTGCATATCTGTGTTACGCTTCTGGGATTTTCTTCAGAATGTCTCTTCAAGTATATTTGAAGTATGAATATTTGTAAGATTGTTTATGGTTCCTGAAGACAAAGTACAGACTACAGAGAATACTATAGTAGTTTTCTTGGATTTTGCCTCTCATATATTCGAACTGGTGGTGCATATGTGTATTACACTTCTGGGATTTTATTCAGAATGTCTCTTCAAATACATTTGAAGTGTGAATATTTGTAAGATGTCACGTGTTTATAACTGCCTACTTACCGGAAGTTTTCCATTTATCATCCTTAAACTTACTAGGATGCCTAAGAGGGGTTGTTCTAAGGCATGTGGCCACCTGGCATGACATAATACTACCTCTGATTGTGGCGGAGGAGATGATGTCTTGTGCCGCTATGATGGCACAGATGGGGCATGCAGCGAAGGAGGCGACACCCTCTATTAAGGAACTAGCGAGGACTGGGCGGAGGTTGAGAGGGAGAGGGAGTGACAACTACGATTAGAGGGAGTGAGAGTGGGGAGGGGCCAACCAAATGACTTTTGGACTATATGAGTGATAGGAAAGTACATCACAGACGGTTATCTTCAAACCTTCATTACGACTGATGGTCACATATGGAAAGCGTCCAACCCGCACCGGCAACGATCATCGCAGATGTGGGTCAGGTCGTGAGCGCCCAATTCTGGCATGCCTCACCGCCCACACGCTTTTTACCATGTATGGCCATAGAGTGCCGGTGCCGATGAAGGTGTATTATGTATTGCTCTGTATTAGTGCTATTTCATAGTCTTGCACCAATTTTATGAGATATTGCTTTTATAAAATGCTTATGACTTGTTCAATTGGACAAGTCAACGTTGCTCAAGAGCTGTACAAAAAAGAAACATGAAGAAGCACATGCCTTTTACCATGTCACAATGGTAAAATGGATGGCAAGAAATGAAGAATCTCCAACCAAGAGTATGAAGTCAGGCACTTCCTCCTCTCAAGGGTTTGATGATGTGAAATACGTTGATGGTGGTGATGATTATATGAGACAAGGAGGAGAGATGTAGAAGTTCCACTCCAAGCTCAGCGCTGCCAAGGAGGAATATGCCTAATAGGGAAGGTAAGAGAATAAAAAAAGTTTCAAAGGAGAGGAGAGAGTTGTGTACCAGGACTCCAGGAGGCTCTCCAAGATATGATCTCAACAAGGAAAGAAATGAAGGCTGGGAGGAAGACCAAAGCAAGGTGAAACGAGCACGATGTCATTAAGCAGCGAAAGGTTACCATGGAAGAAAAGTATAGACTTATAGTGTCATGTGAGAGGATATGATGACCAAGACCATGGAGCATATAAGCAGAGTAGATAATGTTCATAACCATGGATGACCTTGATGATCAACAATTAGCATATGTTAATGCTATGCACACATATCTTGACATGAAGGATGAGAATTTATGGGCGGTGGTGGGAGCGGCATTCTTTATGTTTGAGCGGCTCACCCTACTTTGCAGTTAGGGGTGAGTCTTTTGTTAGTTTCTTGAGATGCTAGAGTAATATAATTTGCACGATTTAAAATAAGAAAACATACAATCAAGCCACACCTAAGGAGGTCTTGTATGATTGAACTTGCACAAAGTATTGAATGATTACACCATAGAGAATTTCATGTAAGCTGGAATGTTTGAAATCTTATTGATGCTGCAATTCTCACAAAACAATACCATGAGATTATTTTTTCCCAGATGGAGATTGCCGGCCCCTGCATCAAAATAATACACACAACCTTTTTATTGATATTATTCAACACAGTGTTACAAAGAAAATACAATGGTAGTCTCCCGGAGGTGCTCATAGCGTTAGGGTGTACGTGTGTGCGTTCATAGGGGTGAGCGTATGTATGTATTTGTGAGCGAGCGTTTGCACATTCCGCAAAAAGAAAAGAAAACATGAAGCCACCTTGCTCGCAATAGCTATTGCCACACCTACAAGCTTGATGAAAGGGTGGCCATGTTCGGACCATGTGCCTTGACCTCATACCTACCCACCTCATCTTAAAATCGGAGTCCTACCAAATCGCCCAACGGCGAGCCTGGAGGAAAACCCGATGTAAACCCTCAACACACACGATTGCACATGCTCTAGAAGTCACCACTATCATCTTCCGCTGACCCATCTTCAGGACAAGGATCAAGGCGTTGACCATGCCAGGCATGCCATTAATGTCACGACGACGCCAGACAACGCCACCGTCCTACACGCGTCCATCATCACACGCCCGCCACCGAGACCCTCCACCGTTGACGCAGTAGAAGAAACACCGCTCTACCTCCAGAAGGAACATCACCACCAATACCAACCATTGGTCAATCTATCTGATGCACAACTCCAAGGATGATGCCCCCAAGGGACATATCTAAATCGCCTCGCGAGTCGCCTCTCGTGCGGCTAGTGTGATGACCCAGCGTACCACTGCATGGTGTAGTACACAAGTCGTTGACATAACACGTACAAATGAAACACCGTTCCACTCATATTACATCCCTCAGAGTGATTCACCAGAAACATATGCGAGTCCAAGGCATGTCTATAGAAGGATGCACAAACTGTTTACAGTAGATCAACACAGACTCCTACATTACAGTGAGGTAAAACTTCAAATAAAGCTCCAGAAGAACAACTCATAGTCTAACTGATTGCTAACTCAAGCTTAAGAGCTACTTGGCTTGCTATAGAAATCTAGCTACTTAGGTGCTAGGATTAGGGAAAGGTTCCCTTCTATTACTAGTCTAAGTTTTCACTCTAGTTGCTGCAGAAGTTGACTTCTTTGCTTGGATTCTTCATCTTGTTGCAGTTGACTCCTTTGTCTTCGAGCTCCACGGTAGTTTCTCCTTAGGTGCCTTGATCTAAGAAGGGGGTTCAAATGAGAGGGAATGTGTACGAGCGTATTGTAATGTCCCAGGTTTAGAGACGATCGAGGGGTAGATTTTAGAAAGGGATGTGCATTGCATTGCAAATTCTGGGGAAATTTCGCGCTTTTAAACAAAAACTGCATCGAAGGGGTACAAGTTTCTCTCTCGACACCTTACAGGGTTAGGGTTTCGAGAGTGCGACAAATCTGTTCCTTATTCAACTAAACTAGGGTTTTGAGAAGAGAGGGGAGAGTTTGCATCACAACTTTAAGTTGCATGATTGAATTCTAAATTAAGTTGTATGATTGAATTCAAACCAAATTTGAATTTGAAATTCAAATTCAAACATCAAATGGATATCTCATTATTCACACTTGAGCTAATTCAATAAACAATTATAAGTAATCAAGAATATAAATAGAACAACAATTATAGAAAGCTCATTAAGGAAAATTGAGCTTTATTGATATTCACACAAAATACAATGTCAATTACAATATTCAGAATAGAAATATGAAATATTACAATACATTACACAAATTGGAAAAATAGAAAATGAAAATAAAAGAAAAGTACAAGGCAAGATTCTATCCTAGATACTACAAAGTAATCTTCATTTGATCTTGGACTTGATGATCTTCATGGCCATTTGGATCATCACCTTGTTCCCTGCATTCACACAAATAAAGACCAAATACAAGTGTGATGCCAAGTGGCATTGCCACTTGGCAGGTTAGCAAGAAAATGAGAAGTGAGAGGATATTCTCAAGACCTGCCGAGCTGATCCTCTCAAAGCCCAAGTGCAAGGTATCTGGTTTACACACACACACAGCCTGCTCACAAGGCTGTGTGCATGCAGCACACACACACAACACAGTGAGGAGTCACCAACACATGCCAGGCAAGTGCTTGTCGACCGCGAGAAGCAAGGGCCAGGCATATAAAGACTTTTCACAGCCAAAACCCTAGCCATTAGCATCGACACAAGCTTCAGGGTAAGAACTAGCAAGAACAGCTCAAGAACACCAAGAACAGGTGAACAGCCAGAGCTGTCTCACCTATTCCCCAATCTCCAGAAATCAACCAAGCATCACCAGCAAGTCAGGAGGAGCAGGGCAGGCATAAGATCATCAAAGAAGCAAACCCTCTACACCAACAACCTTTCTAGGAGCTGGAGTGAGGTATACACAGATAATCATGAGCAAGCCACAGTTTTGCTCATATCATAAGCACATGCATACATCACAGTAAAAGAAAAGGGTAGAAACCCTGTTTGTATCATCATCTGGCTACCAAGCCATGTGGTGCAAGCAAAAAGGATGAATAGCCAGAAGGAAACTATCCAGGGAACACTGGATGTGTCAGCACAGTGACACAACCAGAGAAATCCAACAAGGATTTAATCCCTATCTAGCCACACAGATTCACTTAGCACCCCATAGCTAGCCACACCATCAGAATATAGACATTTATATGTCTATTTCATTTCAACATCAATTATACTGAAAGCCCATGAATGACTACCAGTAATATTGCACAGTAGCATACAGAAGAGGTAGGAGCAACCTTTACTAGCACACCAAGCATTGCTAGGGTCACAACAACTACCTAGCCACACAGAAAAGCCACAAGAGAAGCATATCATCACTCCAAGGAGTTCATGCATCACAGGAGGTGCCAACACATGTTGGTTTCCATCCGGATAGTGCATAGGATGCACCCAATCACTACTGCATCAGGTAGATCATGTCTGTTGTCAGAAATAGGAAGCCAAGCTTCACTGACAAGCATAGATAAATAAAACAACACACACAGATGCATCCAGAGGTATCAAATCCTTCAATCAACCACCAGTATTGCTTTCACAAGCAACATCAATCACCACTACTTGGTGAGGAGCTAGATCCACAAGCAACAACAGCAATTGAAATGAATTCATACAAGTTGATAAGCCAACAGGAAGTCCTGGTGATCACAGGATCATCCAAAGCCACAAATTAACCAACCATTGCATCACAGATAATCAAATATATGAAATATAATTGTATGCAGAAGCACACTAACAAGGGATGGAGCTGTCTAGCCAACAGTCATGCTCAATAGAACATTCCTATGAATTACAACTCAATGAGCATCACACAGTGACACTGGCACTTGCATAATGCAAGGATCATGCATCATGATCAAGCCAAGGCCAAGATTATGCACACACAGAATACCCTAGTGGCAGTAGTCATATCTGGAGCAAGCCAGTAGGCCATGAGCATCAATGGATGCTCATGAGCAATTACAGGAGGGCCACAGCAGGGATACAGCATGAACATAAGTAGTTAGGAAGCACAGAAGCATGCACTGATAATCAAGTAGAGCAGCACAAGCTAGAACACAGAGATAGCGAGTAGCACACGACGGCATACGCATGGCAATAGCACAAGCACAACAGCTAGAATTCATGGCGCATGTAGGCAGTAGCAACTAGCACATCAAGGCAGTACCAGAGCAAGGTGGCGTAGAGCACATCGACGTAGCAGCAGCAGCACAATAAGGTGGAGGCCAAGGCATCCAGAGGAAGGAGAGGAGGTAGAGAAGACAGGAGAGAAGGAGGCACACACACCTGGAGCAGAGCACCGCAGCGTGCCCATGGCGGCACGGCGGCACGGGCCAAACACGGCAGCGCCAGGCCGCAGCCAGGCCAGGCGTCACCGGGCGCAAACGCCCCAGCACCACCACGGCGAGGCACACGGCCACGTCGCGGCGCGGCGCCTGGATCGTCGGTGGGCGACGAATCGCCGGGAATCGCCACGGCCGTGTCGCAGATGCGTTGGGGGCGAACAGTGGCGGCGAAGAAACGCAGATCGGCGCGGACCGATCGGTGCGCCGTCGAGCGGCCGTCCTTTTGCGACCGATCTCGCCGGCGGGAGTGGCCGGAGGCGGCCGGAATAGCTCGGCGACGGCGACGGCGACGTGAGTCGCCGGAGCGTCGAGGAGAGAGTTAGGGTTAGGGGAGAGGAGCGTCTACGGAAGCGGCCGGGTCGAGCTGGACCTAGCCCAATGGGCTGGTCCAACCTAACCAGCTCGGCAGCCTGACAGGTGGGCCCGAGGGGTATTTTGGTCATTTCCAAAATACCCATTTAATTGAGTATTTCAAAGAATTTTATAAAATAGAATATAACTCTAAAAAATAATTAAAAATATGAAAAATGCTCAGCATAAAATCCTCTATCATAATAAAATATGAAATGGAATTTTTAAGGACAAACATAATTAAGCCAAAATTTGATGATTAAAATAAATCATTTAAATCACACCTTATATTTTCATTAATGAAAATAAGTCCATAAATTCTTTTGGACTTTAAAAACACCTTGACAACATTTCAAGGTTGTATTTTACCCTAAACAGAGTATCCCTAAATTACTCTTAGTATTAACCTCTCACATGAAATAATAACGACATCGGAAGGGGGGAAACAAACCCTAAAAGCTGAATCATGCATTATTGCTTCTTTAACCATTGCCCTTATCGGACAATGATGCTATTTTTCAGAACCAGAGGACAAGGGTCAGTCCACACCATCCAACTGCAGAACTTTGCAGTGTTCAGGCAAGTTCATCGCTTGCTCATGTCATTTGAGTATCTTTATCAAATTACTTGCAAAGTACTCTGATTATCACTATTGCGTAAAAACCAAAAACCACTACTTTCATAACTATGAATATGACTATGTGGTGGGCAATGGAACCATGGATTGTGTTGATATGGTGGAGGTTCCATTGCAAGGGTTTATATCCATCTAGGATTAAACAACAAATGTCGTCCAGTGATTCTTGTGCCGTAATAACCGTGTTAACCATAAGATCCGGAGTGGGACGGAGTAGTCAAAAGTGTTTCCACCTCTCGTTCATCAACAGATGCTCATTAATGGGTGCACATGATCTTGCGAGACATGATGCAGGGGTGGGAACCCGTAGAAGTCCCAACGGTAATGAGGTCTATGATGGGTTGCAGCTGCCGGCGTAGGAATGTATGGTAGAGCCCTGCATTGTCGTCGTGGTCGGGGTCCACCCTGAAATCTATGGGAATAATGGGACCGGCGTGGACCCAGGGTCGGAGTCTGCAACAAAGGGTGGGTGTTCGAGGTAGCGGAGGAACATGATTGGCTAGACCTTATACCGGGCCTCACACCGAAGGAAGTGTGAACGGGAAAGCTGCCCGGTTGGCACCAAGGTTAAGATCTCTTATGGGTAAAGCAACACACCTCTGCAGAGTGTAATGAACCGTGACCTGTCACTCCCTGTTCCGGGATATGGAACTACGAACGCGGCCGGAAAGGAGCTCCATGAAGTTCTAGTAAACCGGTGAAGGCTGACGGACATAGCTCTTTGAAATAAAAGCAATTTCTTGAAGAAATGTTTATCAAAACCTGTATTGGTATTAGACTTTCTGGTCTAATGCTGTAGCTAGTGCATTAAACACTTCTTATCTATAATGAACTTGTTGAGTACGCTCGTACTCATCCCACTCTTAAATCCCTTGCTTAGATTGTCTGAATCGTCTGGAGGAGGACTATGATGGCGTGTATTTCACACGTTCGTTGGGAACCCCAAGAGGAAGGTATGATGCGCACAGCAGCAAGTTTTCCCTCAGAAAGAAACCAAGGTTTATCGAACCAGGAGGAGCCAAGAAGCATGTTGAAGGTTGATGGCGGCGGCATGTAGTGCGGCGCAACACCAGAGATTCCGGCGCCAACGTGGAACCTGCACAACACAACCAAAGTACTTTGCCCCAACGAAACGGTGAGGTTGTCAATCTCACCGGCTTGCTGTAACAAAGGATTAACCGTATTGTGTGGAAGATGATTGTTTGCGAGAGAAAACGATGAAACAAGTATTGCAGCAGATTTGTATTTCGAGTATTAAAGAATGGACCGGGGTCCACAGTTCACTAGAGGTGTCTCTCCCATAAGATAAAAGCATGTTGGGTGAACAAATTACGGTCGGGCAATTGACAAATAGAGAGAGCATAACAATGCACATACATGTCATGATAAGTATAGTGAGATTTAATTGGGCATTACGACAAAGTACATAGACCGCCATCCAACTGCATCTATGCCTAAAAAGTCCACCTTCGAGGTTATCGTCCGAACCCCTTCCAGTATTAAGTTGCAAAGCAACGAGACAATTGCATTAAGTATGGTGCGTAATGTAATCAACAACTACATCCTCGGACATAGCGCCAATGTTTTATCCCTAGTGGCAACGAGCACAACACAACCTTAGAACTTTCGTCACTTCGTCCCGGTGTCAATGCGGGCATGAACCCACTATCGAGCATAAATACTCCCTCTTGGAGTTAAGAGCAAAAACTTGGCCGAGCCTCTACTAATAACGGAGAGCATGCAAGATCATAAACAACACATATGTAATAACTTGATAATTAACATAACATGGTATTCTCTATCCATCGGATCCCGACAAACACAACATAGAGTATTACGGATAGATGATCTTGATCATGTTAGGCAGCTCACAAGATCCAACAATGAAGCACAATGAGGAGAAGACAACCATCTAGCTACTGCTATGGACCCATAGTCCAGGGGTGAACTACTCACTCATCACTCCGGAGGCGACCATGGCGGTGTAGAGTCCTCCGGGAGATGAATCCCCTCTCCGGCAGGGTGCCGGAGGAGATCTCCAGAATCCCCCGAGATGGGATTGGCGGCGGCGGCGTCTCTGGAAGGTTTTCCGTATCGTGGTTTTTCCGCATCAGGGGTTTCGCGATGGAGGCTTTAAGTAGGCGGAAGGGCAGAGTCGGAGGGCTGACGAGGGGCCCACACCATAGGGCGGCGCGGGCCCCCCTCTGGCCGCGCGGCCCTATGGTGGCGGCGCCTCGTCGCCCCACTTCGTATCCCTTTCGGTCTTCTGGAAGGCTCGTGGCAAAATAGGACCCTGGGTCTTGATTTCGTCCAATTCCGAGAATATTTCGTTACTAGGATTTCTGAAACCAAAAATAGCGTAAAACAGACAAGCGGCTCTTCGGCATCTTGTTAATAGGTTAGTTCCGGAAAATGCACGAATATGACATAAAGTGTGCATAAAACATGTAGGTATCATCAATAATATGGCATGGATCATAAGAAATTATCGATACGTCGGAGACGTATCAAGCATCCCCAAGCTTAGTTCCGCTCGTCCCGAGCGAGTAAAACGATAACAAAGATAATTTCTGAAGTGACATGCCATCATAACCTTGATCATACTATTTGTAAACATATGTAATGAATGCAGCGATCAAAACAATGGTAATGACATGAGTAAACAAGTGAATCATAAAGCAAAGACTTTTCATGAATAGTACTTCAAGACAAGCATCAATAAGTCTTGCATAAGAGTTAACTCATAAAGCAATAAATCAAAGTAAAGGTATTGAAGCAACACAAAGGAAGATTAAGTTTCAGCGGTTGCTTTCAACTCGTAACATGTATATCTCATGGATAATTGTCAACATAGAGTAATATAACAAGTGCAATATGCAAGTATGTAGGAATCAATGCACAGTTCACACAAGTGTTTGCTTCTTGAGGTGGAGAGAAATAGGTGAACTGACTCAACATAAAAATAAAAAGAATGGTCCTTCAAAGAGGAAAGCATCGATTGCTATATTTGTGCTAGAGCTTTTATTTTGAAAACATGAAACAATTTTGTCAACGGTGGTAATAAAGCATATGAGTTATGTAAATTATATCTTACAAGTTGCAAGCATCATGCATAGTATACTAATAGTGCCCGCACCTTGTCCTAATTAGCTTGGACTACCGGATCTTTGCAATGCACATGTTTTAACCAAGTGTCACAATGGGGTACCTCCATGCCGCTCGTACAAAGGTCTAAGGAGAAAGCTCGCATTTTGGATTTCTCGCTTTTGATTATTCTCAACTTAGACATCCATACCGGGACAACATGGACAACAGATAATGGACTCCTCTTTAATGCATAAGCATGTGGCAACAATTATTATTCTCATATGAGATTGAGGATATATGTCCAAAACTCGAAACTTTCACCATGATTCATGGCTTTAGTTAGCGGCCCAATGTTCTTCTCTAACAATATGCATGCTCCAACCATTAAGGTGGTAGATCTCTCTTACTTCGGACAAGACGGACATGCATAGCAACTCACATGATATTCAACAAAGAGTAGTTGATGGTGTCCCCGAAGCATGGTTATCGCACAACAAGCAACTTAATAAGAGATAAAGTGCATAAGTACATATTCAATACCACAATAGTTTTTAAGCTATTTGTCCCATGAGCTATATATTGCAAAGGTGAATGATGGAATTTTAAAGGTAGCACTCAAGCAATTAACTTTGGAATGGCGGATAAATACCATGTAGTAGGTAGGTATGGTGGACACAAATGGCATAGTGGTTGGTTCAAGGATTTTGGATGCATGAGAAGTATTCCCTCTCGATACAAGGTTTAGGCTAGCAAGGTTATTTGAAACAAACACAAGGATGAACGGTGCAGCAAAACTCACATAAAAGAAATATTGTAAACATTATAAGACTCTACACCGTCTTCCTTGTTGTTCAAAACTCAATACTAGATATTATCTAGACTCTAGAGAAACCAAATATGCAAACCAAATTAGCAAGCTCTAAGTGTTTCTTCATTAATGGGTGCAAAGTATATGATGCAAGAGCTTAAACATGAGCACAACAATTTCCAAGTATCAAATTATCCAAGACATTTTAGAGTTACTACATGTAGTATTTTCCAATTCCAACCATATAACAATTTAACGAAGAAGAAACTTCGCCATGAATACTATGAGTAGAGCCTAAGGACATACTTGTACATATGCTACAGCGGAGCGTGTCTCTCTCCCACAAGGTGAATGCTAGGATCCATTTTATTCAAACAAAACAAAAACAAAAACAAACCGACGCTCCAAGCAAAGTGCATAAGATGTGACGGAATAAAAATATAGTTTCGGGGAGGAACCCGATAATGTTGTCGATGAAGAAGGGGATGCCTTGGGCATCCCCAAGCTTAGAAGCTTGAGTCTTCTTAGAATATGCAGGGGTGAACCACCGGGGCATCCCCAAGCTTAGAGCTTTCACTCTCCTTGATCATATTGCATCATACTCCTCTCTTGATCCTTGAAAACTTCCTCCACACCAAACTCGAAACAACTCATTAGAGGGTTAGTGCACAATAAAAATTAACATGTTCAGAGGTGACACAATCATTCTTAACACTTCTGGACATTGCATAAAGCTACTGGACATTAATGGATCAAAGAAATTCATCCAACATAGCAAAAGAGGCAATGCGAAATAAAAGACAGAATCTGTCAAAACAGAACAGTCCGTAAAGATGGATTTTATTAAGCCACCAGACTTGCTCAAATGAAAATGCTCAAATTGAATAAAAGTTGCGTACATATCTGAGGATCATGCACGTAAATTGGCTTAATTTTCTGAGCTACCTACAGGGAGGTAGACCCAGATACGTGACAGCAAAGAAATCTGGAACTGCGCAGTAATCCAAATCTAGTACTTACTTTACTATCAAAGACTTTACTTGGCACAACAAAACTCAAAACTAAGATAAGGAGAGGTTGCTACAGTAGTAAACAACTTCCAAGACTCAAATATAAAACAAAAATACTGTAGTAAAAACATGGGTTGTCTCCCATAAGCGCTTTTCTTTAACGCCTTTCAGCTAGGCGCAGAAAGTGTAACTCAAGTAACATCAAGAGATGAAGCATCAACATCATAATTTGTTCTAATAATAGAATCATAAGGTAACTTCATTCTCTTTCTAGGGAAGTGTTCCATACCTTTCTTGAGAGGAAATTGATATTTAATATTACCTTCCTTCATATCAATGGTAGCACCAACGGTTCGAAGAAAAGGTCTTCCCAATATAATGGGGCAAGATGCATTGCATTCAATATCCAAGACAACAAAATCAACGGGGACAAGGTTATTGTTAACCATAATATGAACATTATCAACTTTTCCCAAAGGTTTCTTTTTAGCATTATCAGCGAGATTAACATCCAGATAACAATTCTTCAATGGTGGCAAGTCAAGCATATCATAGACTTTTTTAGGCATAACAGAAATACTTGCACCAAGATCACATAAAGCATTACAATCAAAATCTTTGACTCTCATTTTAATGATGGGCTCCCAACCATCCTCTAGCTTTCTAGGAATAGAAGTTTCAAGTTTTAGTTTCTCTTCTCTAGCTTTTATGAGAGCATTTGTAATATGTTTTGTGAAAGCCAAGTTTACAGCGCTAGCATTGGGACTCTTAGCAAGTTTTTGTAAGAACTTTATAACTTCAGAGATGTGGCAATCATCAAAATCTAAATCATTACAATCTAAAGCAATGGGATTATCATCCCCAAGGTTGGAAAAAATTTCAGCAGTTTTATCACAAGCAGTTTCAGCAGTTTTAGGTAATTTTGCGCGCTTTGCACTAGGAGTAGAAGCATTGCCAACACCAATTATTTTACCATTAATAGTAGGAGGTGCAGCAACATGTGAATCATTAGCATTGCTAGTGGTGGTAATAGTCCAAACTTTAGCTATATTTTTCTCTTTAGCTAGTTTTTCATTTTCTTCTCTATCCCACCTAGCACGCAGTTCAGCCATTAATCTTATATTCTCATTAATTCTAACTTGGATGGCATTTGCTGTAGTAACAATTTTATTTTCAATATCCCTATTAGGCATAACTTTCGATTTCAAAAGATCAACATCGAGGCAAGACTATCAACTCTAGAAGCAAGAATATCAATTTTATTGAGCTTTTCCTCAACAGATTTGTTAAAGGCAGTTTGTGTACTAATAAATTCTTTAAGCATAGCTTCAAGTCCAGGGGGTGTATTCCTATTATTGTTGTAAGAATTCCCATAAGAATTAGCATAACCGTTACCATTATTATAAGGATATGGCCTATAGTTATTACTAGAATTGTTCCGATAAGCATTGTTGTTGAAATTATTATTTTTAATGAAGTTTACATCAACATGTTCTTCTTGGGCAACTAATGAAGCTAATGGAACATTATTAGGATCAACATTAGTCCTATCATTCGCAAGCATAGACATAATAGCATCAACCTTATCATTCAAGGAAGAGGATTCTTCAACAGAATTTACCTTCTTACCTTGTGGAGCTCTTTCCGTGTGCCATTCAGAGTAATTAACCATCATATTATCAAGGAGCTTTGTTGCTTCACCAAGAGTGATGGACATAAAGGTACCTCCAGCAGCTGAATCCAATAAATTCCGCGAAGAAAAATTTAGTCCTGCATAGAAGGTTTGGATGATCATCCAAGTAGTCAGTCCATGGGTTGGGCAATTTTTAACCAAAGATTTCATTCTTTCCCAAGCTTGAGCAACATGTTCATTATCCAATTGTTTAAAATTCATTATGCTACTCCTCAAAGATATAATTTTAGCAGGGGGATAATATCTACCAATAAAAGCATCATTGCATTTAGTCCATGAATCAATACTATTCTTAGGCAGAGATAGCAACCAATCTTTAGCTCTTCCTCTTAATGAGAAAGGAAACAATTTTAATTTTATAATGTCACCATCTACATCTTTATACTTTTGCATTTCACACAATTCAACAAAATTATTGAGATGGGCAAGCAAGCATCATCAGAACTAACACCAGAAAATTGCTCTCTCATAACAAGATTCAGTAAAGCAGGTTTAATTTCAAAGAATTCTGCTGTAGTAGCAGGTGGAGCAATAGGTGTGCATAAGAAATCATTATTATTTGTGCTTGTGAAGTCACACAACTTAGTATTTTCAGGGGTGGCCATTTTAGCAGTAGTAAATAAAGCAAACTAGATAAAGTAAATGCAAGTAAACTAATTTTTTGTGTTTTCGATATAGCAAACAAGACAGTAAATAAAGTAAAACTAGCAACTATTTTTTTTGTGTTTTGATATAAGTGCAGCAAACAAAGTAGTAAATAAAATAAAGCAAGACAAAAACAAAGTAAAGAGATTGGGAAGTGGAGACTCCCTTGCAGCGTGTCTTGATCTCACCCGCAACGGCGCCAGAAAAAGAGCTTGATGGCGTGTATTTCACACGTTCGTTGGGAACCCCAAGAGGAAGGTATGATGCGCACAGCAGCAAGTTTTCGCTCAGAAAGAAACCAAGGTTTATCGAACCAGGAGGAGCCAAGAAGCACGTTGAAGGTTGATGGCGGCGGGATGTAGTGCGGCGCAACACCGAGATTCCGGCGCCAACGTGGAACCTGCACAACACAACCAAAGTACTTTGCCCCAACGAAACGAGTGAGGTTGTCAATCTCACCGGCTTGCTGTAACAAAGGATTAACTGTATTGTGTGGAAGATGATTGTTTGCAGAGAAAACAGTAAAACAAGTATTGCACAGATTTGTATTTCAGTATTAAAGAATGGACCGGGGTCCACAGTTCACTAGAGGTGTCTCTCCCATAAGATAAAAGCATGTTGGGTGAACAAATTACAGTCGGGCAATTGACAAATAGAGAGGGCATAACAATGCACATACATGTCATGATAAGTATAGTGAGATTTAATTGGGCATTACGACAAAGTACATAGACCGCCATCCAATCGCATCTATGCCTAAAAGTCCACCTTCGAAGTTATCGTCCGAACCCCTTCCAGTATTAAGTTGCAAAGCAACAGACAATTGCATTAAGTATGGTGCATAATGTAATCAACAACTACATCCTCGGACATAGCGCCAATGTTTTATCCCTAGTGGCAACAGCACAACACAACCTTAGAACTTTCTGTCACTGTCCCCGGTGTCAATGCAGGCATGAACCCACTATCGAGCATAAATACTCCCTCTTGGAGTTAAGAGCAAAAACTTGGCCAGAGCCTCTACTAATAACGGAGAGCATGCAAGATCATAAACAACACATATGTAATAACTTGATAATTAACATAACATGGTATTCTCTATCCATCGGATCCCGACAAACACAACATAGAGTATTACAGATAGATGATCTTGATCATGTTAGGCAGCTCACAAGATCCAACAATGAAGCACAATGAGGAGAAGACAACCATCTAGCTACTGCTATGGACCCATAGTCCAGGGGTGAACTACTCACTCATCACTCCGGGAGGCGACCATGGCGGTGTAGAGTCCTCCGGGAGATGAATCCTCTCCGGCAGGGTGCCGAGGAGATCTCCGAATCTCCGAGATGGGATTGGCGGCGCTGCGCGTCCGAAGGTTTTCCAGATCGTGGTTTTTCGTGACCGTGGGTTTCGCGACGGAGGCTTCAAGTAGGCGGAAGGCGTAGCCTCGAGGGCCGACGTGGGGCCCACAACCACAGTGGCGGCGCTGTCCTCTGGCACGCCACTATCGGGTAGGGCAACTCGTGTCCATTCGATGCCTCTTGGTATCTCCTGAAGGTCGTGGCAAAATAGGACTCTCGGTGCATCTTGATTTCATCTAATTCGAGAATATTTGTCACACAGATTTCTAAAACCAACAACACAGCAAATACAGGAATGCAACAACTGCATTCTTAGATTAACAGGTTAGTTCCAGAAAATGACGAATATGACATGAAGTGTGCATAAAACATGCAGATAACATCACATAATATGGCATAGAACATAAGATTATCGATACGTCGATGACGTATCAAGCATCCCTAAGCTTAGTTCGCTCGTCCCGAGCAGTGTAAAAACGATAACAAAGATAATTTCAAGTGATATGCCATCATAACCTTGATCATACTATTTGTAAACATATGCTAGATGGATGCGAAGCGATCAAAACAATGGTAATGACATGAGTAAATACATTGAATCATAAAGCAAAAGACTTTTCATGAATAGTACTTCAAGACAATGCATCATATAAGTCTCTGCATGAGAGTTAACTCACAAAGCAATAAATCAACAGTAAAGGTGCATTGAAGCAACACAAAGGAAGATTAAGTGTTCAGCGGTTGCTTTCAACTTATAAACATGTATATCTCATAGATAACTGTCAACATAGAGTAATATAACAAGTGCAATATGCAAGTATGTAGGAATCAATGCATGCTCCACACAAGTGTTTGCTTCTTGAGGTGGAGAGAGATAGGTGAACTGACTCAACATAAAAGTAAAGAAGAATGGTCCTTCAAAGAGGAAAGCATCGATATGCATATTTGTGCCAGAGCTTTATTTTGAAAACATGAAACAATTTTGTCAATCGGTAGTAATAAAGCATATGAGTTATGTAAATTATATCTTACTAGTTGCAAGTCTCATGCATAGTATACTAATAGTGCCCGCGACCTTGTCCTAATTAGCTTGGACTCACCTGGATCTTTGCAATGCACATGTTTTGACCAAGTGTCACAATGGGGTACTCTCCATGCCGCCCCTAGCATAAAGTTGTTCATGGAGAAAGCCTCTATTTTGGATTTCTCGCTTTGATTATTCTCAACTTAGACATCCATACCGGGACAACATGTGACAACAGATAATGGACTCCTCTTTAATGCATAAGCATGTGGCAAATAATTATTATTCTCATATGAGATTGAGGATATATGTCCAAAACTGAAACTCTCCACCATGAATCATGGCTTTAGTTAGCGTGCCCAATGTTCTTCTCTAACAATATGCATGCTCCAACCATTAAGGTGGTAGATCTCTTACTTCATACAAGACGGACATGCATAGCAACTCACATGATATTCAACAAAGAATAGTTGATGGCGTCCCTGAAACATGGTTATCGCACAACAAGCAACTTAATAAGAGATAAAGTGCATAAGTACATATTCAATACTACAATAGTTTTTAAGCTATTTGTCCCCATGAGCTATATATTGCAAAGGTAGAATGATGGAATTTTAAAGGTAGCACTCAAGCAATTTACTTTGGAATGGCGGATAAATACCATGTAGTAGGTAGGTATGGTGATTGACACAAATGGCATAGTGGTTGGCTCAAGTATTTTGGATGCATGAGAAGTATTCCTCTCGATACAAGGTTTAGGCTAGCAAGGTTATTTGGAAACAAACACAAGGATGAACGAGTGCAGTAAAACTCACATAAAAGACATATTGTAAAACATTATAAGACTCCACACCGTCTTCCTTGCTGTTCAAAAACTCAATACTAGATGTTATCTAGACTCTAGAGAAACCAAATATGTAAACCAAATTAGCAAGCTCTAAGTGTTTCTTCATTAATGGGTGCAAAGTATATGATGCAAGAGCTTAAACATGAGCACAACAATTGCCAAGTATCAAATTATCCAAGACATTTTAGAGTTACTACATGTAGCATTTTCCAATTCCAACCATATAACAATTTAACGAAGAAGAAACTTCACCATGAATACTATGAGTAGAGCCTAAGGACATACTTGTCCATATGCTACAGCATGAGCGTGTCTCTCTCCCACTAAAGTGAATGCTAGGATCCATTTTATTCAAACAAAACAAAAAACAAAAACAAACCGACGCTCCAAGCAAAGTGCATAAGATGTGACTAATAAAAATATAGTTTCAGTGGAGGAACCCGATAATGTTGTCGATGAAGAAGGGGATGCCTTGGGCATCCCTAGCTTAGACGCTGAGTCTTCTTAGAATATGCAGGGGTGAACCACCGGGCATCCCCAAGCTTAGAGCTTTCACTCT
>NC_061510.1:158628668-158666341 GCF_022539505.1 Lolium rigidum | reverse complement strand
GTATTGAATATGTACTTATGCACTTTATCTCTTATTAAGTTGCTTGTTGTGCGATAACCATGTTCCTGGGGACGCCATCAATTACTCTTTGTTGAATATCATGTGAGTTGCTATGCATGTCCGTCTTGTCTGAAGTAAGAGAGATCTACCACCTTAATGGTTGGAGCATGCATATTGTTAGAGAAGAACATTGGGCCGCTAACTAAAGCCATGAATCATGGTGGAAGTTTCAGTTTTGGACATATATCCTCGATCTCATATGAGAACATTAACTGTTGCCACATGCTTATGCATTAAAGAGGAGTCCATTATCTGTTGTCCATGTTGTCCCGGTATGGATGTCTAAGTTGAGAATAATCAAAAGCGAGAAATCCAAAATGCGAGCTTTCTCCTTAGACCTTTGTACAGGCGGCATGGAGGTACCCCATTGTGACACTTGGTTAAAACATGTGTATTGCGATGATCCGGTAGTCCAAGCTAATTAGGACAAGGTGCGGGCACTATTAGTATACTATGCATGAGGCTTGCAACTTGTAAGATATAATTTACATAACTCATATGCTTTATTACTACCGTTGACAAAATTGTTTCATGTTTTCAAAATAAAGGCTCTAGCACAAATATAGCAATCGATGCTTTCCTCTTTGAAGGACCTTTCTTTTACTTTTATGTTGAGTCAGTTCACCTATCTCTCTCCACCTCAAGAAGCAAACACTTGTGTGAACCGTGCATTGATTCCTACATACTTGCATATTGCACTTGTTATATTACTCTATGTTGACAATTATCCATGAGATATACATGTTACAAGTTGAAAGCAACCGCTGAAACTTAATCTTCCTTTGTGTTGCTTCAATACCTTTACTTTGATTTATTGCTTTATGAGTTAACTCTTATGCAAGACTTATTGATGCTTGTCTTGAAGTACTATTCATGAAAAGTCTTTGCTTTATGATTCATTTGTTTACTCATTTCATTACCATTGTTTTGATCGCTGCATTCATTACATATGCTTACAATAGTATGATCAAGGTTATGATGGCATGTCACTCCAGAAATTATCTTTGTTATCGTTTACTCGCTCGGGACGAGCGGAACTAAGCTTGGGGATGCTGATACGTCTCCGACGTATCGATAATTTCTTATGTTCCATGCTACATTATTGATGATATCTACATGTTTTATACACATTATATGTCGTATTTATGCATTTTCCGGCACTAACCTATTAACGAGATGCCGAAGAGCCAGTTGTTGTTTTCTGCTGTTTTTGGTTTCATAAATCCTACAAAGGAAATATTCTCGGAATTGGACGAAATCAACGCCCAGGGTCCTATTTTTGCACGAAGCTTCCAGAAGACCGAGGGGGAAAGGAAGTGGGGCCACGAGGCGCCGACACAACAGGGCGGCGCGGCCCAGCCCTAGGCCGCGTGGCCACGGCGTGTGGGGCCCTCGTGTGGCCCCCGCGTTGCCCTTCCGCCTACTTAAAGCCTTCGTCGCGAAACCCCGAGTACCGAGAGCCACGATACGGAAAACCTTATCGAGACGCCGCCGCCGCCAATCCCATCTCGGGGGATTCGGAGATCACCTCCGGCACCCTGCCGGAGAGGGGAATCATCTCCCGGAGGACTCTTCATCGCCATGATCGCCTCCGGAGTGATGAGTGAGTAGTTCACCCCTGGACTACGGGTCCATAGCAGTAGCTAGATGGTTGTCTTCTCCTCATTGTGCTTCATTGTTGGATCTTGTGAGCTGCCTAACATGATCAAGATCATCTATCTGTAATTCTATATGTTGTGTTTGTCGGGATCCGATGGATAGAGAATACTATGTTATGTTAATTATCAAGTTATTACCTATGTGTTGTTTATGATCTTGCATGCTCTTCGTTATTAGTAGAGGCTCGGCCAAGTTTTTGCTCTTAACTCCAAGAGGGAGTATTTATGCTCGATAGTGGGTTCATGCCTCCATTAAAGCCGGGACGAGTGACGAGAAAGTTCTAAGGTTGTGGATGTCTCTGTTTCCACTAGGGATAAAACATTGATGCTATGTCTAAGGATGTAGTTATTGATTACATTACGCACCATACTTAATGCAATTGTCCGTTGTTTTGCAACTTAATACTTGGAAGGGGTTCGGATGATAACCTCGAAGGTGGACTTTTTAGGCATAGATGCATGCTTGGATAGCGGTCTATGTACTTTGTCGTAATGCCCAATTAAATCTCACTATATTTATCATATCATGTATGTGCATTGTTATGCCCTCTCTATTTGTCAATTGCCCGATTGTAATTTGTTCACCCAACATGCTTTTATCTTATGGGAGAGACACCTCTAGTGAACTGTGGACCCCGGTCCTATTCTTTACATCGCATACAATCTCTCGCAATACTTGTTTTACTTGTTTTCTGCAAACAATCATCTTCCACACAATACGGTTAATCCTTTGTTACAGCAAGCCGGTGAGATTGACAACCTCACTGTTTCTTTGGGGCAAAGTACTTTGGTTGTGTTGTGCAGGTTCCACGTTGGCGCCGGAATCCCTGGTGTTGCTCCGCATTACATTCCGCCACCATCAACCTTCAACGTGCTTCTTGGCTCCTCCTGGTTCGATAAACCTTGGTTTCTTTCTGAGGGAAAACTTGCTACTGTGCGCATCATACCTTCCTCTTGGGGTTCCCAACGAACGTGTGAGTTACACGCCATCATTCTCCAAGATAGCAGGACCAATGACGAAGCTGTTAAGGAAGAACACACCATTCGTGTGGTCAGAAGAGTGTGAGAAGAGTTTTCAAACTCTGAAGGAGAAACTCACCACAGCACCGGTGTTAGCAGTTCCGGAAGTTGGTAAGGATTACACCGTGTACTGTGACGCATCCAAGCATGGATTGGGTTGCGTACTCATGCAAGATCGGAAGGTAATATCTTATGGATCAAGGCAACTCAGACCTCATGAGGTGAACTATCCAACACACGACTTAGAGTTAGCTGCAGTTGTATTTGCACTTAAAACATGGAGACATTTTCTTTATGGAGCCAAGTGTGAGCTCTATACGGATCATAAAAGTCTCAAATACTTCTTCACTCAGAAGGAACTCAATATGAGGCAGAAAAGATGGCTAGAATTAATCAAGGATTATGATTTGACCATCAATTATACTCCAGGAAAGGCTAATGTTGTAGCAGATGCTTTGAGTAGGAAGAGCACTGGAGGAGTGGAACAAGAGTTATCACCGGAGTTGAGGAAGGAAATAAGCCAAGCCCAGATACAACTTTGGGAGAAAGAAGCTCATGAAGGATTATCGGCTTTACAAGTAGCCGATGAGCTAAATGTCAACCTGAAGAATGAGATAATGATGGGTCAGTCATCATGGAGGAGATGAGAAGGATAGATGAAGGAAGACCATCAGAATTTCACCGAGGAGAATCAGGATCACTATGGTTTCAGAAGAGGATTTGCGTTCCGGATATTGCTGAAATCAAGGAAGTAATACTCCGGGAAGCCCATCAAACACCATACTCTATTCATCCGGGAAGTACGAAGATGTACATGGATCTAAAAGAGTTATTCTGGTGGAACAACATGAAGAGAGAGATAGCACAATATGTGGCGGAATGCCATACCTGCCAAAGGGTGAAGGCTGAACACCAGAGTCCGGCAGGAAAGTTACAACCTTTACCAATTCCAGAATTGAAATGGGAGGAGATAGGAATGGATTTCATCACCGGACTACCCATGACCACTAAAAAGAAGGACATGATATGGGTAATCGTGGACCGGTTGACGAAAAGTGCACACTTCTTAGCGGTGAACCAACAAGATAAAGGAGAGAAACTCATCGATCTTTACATCAAAGAGATCGTGAGTAAACATGGAGTGCCCAAGAAGATCGTGTCGGATCGAGGATCCGTGTTCACGTCAGCATTCTGGAAGCAATTACATGAAGCTTTAGGATCAAAATTGGACTATAGTACCGCCTATCATCCTCAGACAGGTGGACAAACAGAGAGAACTAACCAGATCCTAGAGGATATGCTTAGGGCTTGTGCCCTAGACTTCGGAGGATCATGGGAGGAGCACTTGCCACTAGCAGAATTTTCATACAATAATAGCTATCAAAGCAGCATCAAGATGGCACCGTTCGAAGCTTTGTATGGAAGGAAGTGTAGATCACCCATATGTTGGTATGAAGCTGGAGCAACCAAGGAGTTTAATCCTGATTATGTCAAGGAAAAGCAACAAATCATTGACATCATAAGAGATAGGTTGAAGATAGCCCAAAGCCGACAAAAGAGTTACGCAGATCAGAAGAGAAGAACATGGGAGCCACAAGTTGGAGACATGGTATATCTCAAGGTGAGCCCGATGAAAGGACTTCAGAGATTTGGAGTAAAGGGAAAGTTAAGCCCTAGGTACATCGGACCTTTCAAGATTCTGAGTCAAAACCGAGGGTTAGCCTTTGAATTGGAACTACCTGGAAGGTTATCACAGGTTCACAACGTATTCCATGTGTCACAACTCAGAAAGTGTTTAAAGACCCCAGATGAGCCAGTATCACATGAAGAGCTTGAGTTACAACCAGATTTGACCTACATCGAGAAGCCAGCAAAGATTCTCGAGGAGAACTGGAAACAACTCAGGAATCGAGCAATAAAGTACTGCAAGATACAATGGAAGCATCACCCCGAGAGAGAAGCCACCTGGGAAAAGGAGGAAGACCTGAGGAAAACATACCCCGAACTTTTCAGGTATTACAACCACAACTTCGGGACGAAGTTTTCTTTAAGGGGAAAGGCTGTAATGTCCCGGGTTTAGAGACGATCGAGGGGTAGATTTTAGAAAGGGATGTGCATTGCATTGCAAATTCTGGGGAAATTTCGCGCTTTTAAACAAAAACTGCATCGAAGGGGGGCAAGTTTCTCTCTCGACACCTTACAGGGTTAGGGTTTCGAGAGTGCGACAAACCTGTTCCTTATTCAACTAAACTAGGGTTTTGAGAAGAGAGGGGAGAGTTTGCATCACAACTTTAAGTTGCATGATTGAATTCTAAATTAAGTTGTATGATTGAATTCAAACCAAATTTGAATTTGAAATTCAAATTCAAATATCAAATGGATATCTCATTATTCACACTTGAGCTAATTCAATAAACAATTATAAGTAATCAAGAATATAAATAGAACAACAATTATAGAAAGCTCATTAAGGAAAATTGAGCTTTATTGATATTCACACAAAATACAATGTCAATTACAATATTCAGAATAGAAATATGAAATATTACAATATATTACACAAATTGGAAAAATAGAAAATTAAAATAAAAGAAAAGTACAAGGCAAGATTCTATCCTAGATACTACAAAGTAATCTTCATTTGATCTTGGACTTGATGATCTTCATGGCCATTTGGATCATCACCTTGTTCCCTGCATTCACACAAATAAAGACCAAATACAAGTGTGATGCCAAGTGGCATTGCCACTTGGCAGGTTAGCAAGAAAATGAGAAGTGAGAGGATATTCTCAAGATCTGCCGAGCTGATCCTCTCAAAGCCCAAGTGCAAGGTATCTGGTTTACACACACACACAGCCTGCTCACAAGGCTGTGTGCATGCAGCACACACACACAGCACAGTGAGGAGTCACCAACACATGCCGAGCAGCGGTCTGTCGACCGGAGAAGCAAGGGCCAGGCATATAAAGACTTTTCACAGCCAAAACCCTAGCCATTAGCATCGACACAAGCTTCAGGGTAAGAACTAGCAAGAACAGCTCAAGAACACCAAGAACAGGTGAACAGCCAGAGCTGTCTCACCTATTCCCCAATCTCCAGAAATCAACCAAGCATCACCAGCAAGTCAGGAGGAGCAGGGCAGGCATAAGATCATCAAAGAAGCAAAACCTCTACACCAACAACCTTTCTAGGAGCTGGAGTGAGGTATACACAGATAATCATGAGCAAGCCATAGTTTTGCTCATATCATAAGCACATGCATACATCACAGTAAAAGAAAAGGGTAGAAACCCTGTTTGTATCATCATCTGGCTACCAAGCCATGTGGTGCAAGCAAAAAGGATGAATAGCCAGAAGGAAACTATCCAGGGAACACTTGGATGTGTCGACACGGTGACACAACCGAGAGAAATCCAACAAGGATTTAATCCCTATCTAGCCACGAGATTCACTTAGCACCCCATAGCTAGCCACACCATCGAATATAGACATTTATATGTCTATTTTCATTTCAACATCAATTATACTTGAAAGCCCATGAATGACTACCGATAATATTGCACAATAGCATACAGAAGAGGTATGAGCAACCTTTACTAGCACACCAAGCATTGCTAGGGTCACAACAACTACCTAGCCACACAGAAAAGCCACACGAGAAGCATATCATCACTCCAAGGAGTTCATGCATCACAGGAGGTGCCAACACATGTTGGTTTCCATCCAGATAGTGCATAGGATGCACCCAATCACTACTGCATCGGGTAGATCATGTCCATTGTCGGAAATAGGAAGCCAAGCTTCACCGACAAGCATAGATAAATAAAACAACACACACGAGATGCATCCGGAGGTATCAAATCCTTCAATCAACCACCGATATTGCTTTCACAAGCAACATCAATCACCACTACTTGGTGAGGAGCTAGATCCACAAGCAACAACAACAATTGAAATGAATTCATACAAGTTGATAAGCCAACAGAAGTCCCGGTGATCACAGGATCATCCAAAGCCACAAATTAACCAACCATTGCATCACAGATAATCAAATATATGAAATATAATTGTATGCAGAAGCACACTAACAAGGGATGGAGCTGTCTAGCCAACAGTCATGCTCAATAGAACATTCCTATGAATTACAACTCAATGAGCATCACACAGTGACACTGGCACTTGCATAATGCAAGGATCATGCATCATGATCAAGCCAAGGCCAAGATTATGCACACACAGAATACCCTAGTGGCAGTAGTCATATCTGGAGCAAGCCAGTAGGCCATGAGCATCAATGGATGCTCATGAGCAATTACAGGAGGGCCACAAGCAGGGATACAGCATGAACATAAGTAGTTAGGAAGCACAGAAGCATGCACTGATAATCAAGTAGAGCGAGCACAAGCTAGAACACGGAGATAGCGGTAGCACACAGGCAACGATACGCATGGCAATAGCACAAGCACAACAGCTAGAATTCATGGCGCATGTAGGCGTAGCAACTAGCACATCAAGGCGATACGCGAGCAAGGTGGCGCAGAGCACATCGGCGTAGCAGCAGCACAATAAGGTGGAAGCCAAGGCATCCAGAGGAAGGAGAGGAGGTAGAGAAGACAGGAGAGAAGGAGGCACACGCACCTGGAGCAGAGCACCGCAGCGTGCCCATGGCGGCACGGGCCAAACACGGCAGCGCCAGGCCGCAGCCAGGCCAGGCGTCGCCGGGCGCAAACGCCCCAGCACCACCACGGCGAGGCACACGGCCACGTCGCGGCGCGGCGCCTGGATCGTCGGTGGGCGACGAATCGCCGGGAATCGCCACGGCCGTGTCGCAGATGCGTTGGGGGCGAACAGTGGCGGCGAAGAAACGCAGATCGGCACGGACCGATCCGTGCGCCATCGAGCGGCCGTCCTTTTGCGACCGATCTCGCCGGCGGGAGTGGCCGGAGGCGGCCGGAATAATTCGGCGACGGCGACGGTGACGTGAGTCGCCAGAGCGTCGAGGAGAGAGTTAGGGTTAGGGGAGAGGAGCGTCTACGGCGCGACTGGGTCAGGCTGGACCTAGCCCAATGGGCTGGTCCAACCTAACCAGCTCGGCAGCCTGACAGGTGGGCCCGAGGGGTGTTTTGGTCATTTCCAAAATACCCATTTAATTGAGTATTTCAAAGAATTTTATAAAATAGAATATAACTCTAAAAAAATAATTAAAAATATGAAAAATGCTCAGCATAAAATCCTCTATCATAATAAAATATGAAATGGAATTTTTAAAGACAAACATAATTAAGCCAAAATTTGATGATTAAAATAAATCATTTAAATCACACCTTATATTTTCATTAATGAAAATAAGTCCATAAATTCTTTTGGACTTTAAAAACACCTTGACAACATTTCAAGGTTGTATTTTACCCTAAACAGAGTATCCCTAAATTACTCTTAGTATTAACCTCTCACATGAAATAATAACGACATCGGAAGGGGGGAAACAAACCCTAAAAGCTAAATCATGCATTATTGCTTCTTTAACCATTGCCTTATCGGACAATGATGCTATTTTTCAGAACCAGAGGATAAGGGTCAGTCCACACCATCCAACTGCAGAACTTTGCAGTGTTCAGGCAAGTTCATCGCTTGCTCATGTCATTTGAGTATCTTTATCAAATTACTTGCAAAGTACTCTGATTATCACTATTGCATAAAAACCAAAAACCACTACTTTCATAACTATGAATATGACTATGTGGTGGGCAATGGAACCATGGATTGTGTTGATATGGTGGAGGTTCCATTGCAAGGGTTTATATCCATCTAGGATTAAACAACAAATGTCGTCCGAGTGATTCTTGTGCCGTAATAACCGTGTTAACCATAAGATCCAGAGTGGGACGGAGTAGTCAAAAGTGTTTCCACCTCTCGTTCATCAACGGATGCTCATTATCGGGTGCACATGATCTTGCGAGACATGATGCAGGGGTGGGAACCCGTAGAAGTCCCAACGGTAATGAGGTCTATGATGGGTTGCAGCTGCCGGCGTAGGAATGTATGGTAGAGCCCTGCATTGTCATCGTGGTCGGGGTCCACCCTGAAATCTATGGGAATAATGGGACCGGCGTGGACCCAGGATCGGAGTCTGCAACAAAGGGTGGGTGTTCGAGGTAGCGGAGGAACATGATTGGCTAGACCTTATACCGGGCCTCACACCGAAGGAAGTGTGAACGGGAAAGCTGCCGGTTGGCACCAAGGTTAAGATCTCTTATGGGTAAAGCAACACACCTCTGCGAGTGTAATGAATCGTGACCTGTCACTCCTCGTTCCGGGATATGGAACTACGAACGCGGCCGGAAAGGAGCTCCATGAAGTTCTAGTAAACCGGTGAAGGCTGGCGGACATAGCTCTTTGAAATAAAAGCAATCTCTTGAAGAAATGTTTATCAAAACCTGCATTGGTATTAGACTTTCTGGTCTAATGCTGTAGCTAGTGCATTAAACACTTCTTATCTATAATGAACTTGTTGAGTACGCTCGTACTCATCCCACTCTTAAATCCCTTGCTTAGATTGTCTGAATCGTCTGGAGGAGGACTACAACAACCATGAAGGAGCCGAGATCATCGGCTATGAAGAACCAGACCTCTCGGGAGGTATTGAAGGCGTAGACTACCTCATAGTCTACGGAACCGGGGAGGCTTCCGGAGGAGAACAAGCCTAGAAGCACTGAGTAGTAGTAGTAGCCGAGCAGTGGGAACTCTTAGTATTTAGCTGCTCGAGGTAATAAATGTATAACCTAGTGAAACTTCTATATTGTAAGATAAGGTGGGTTCGCCTCGAACCCCGGAGTATCCCTCTTAGGACCCAAGAGGAGCTCCAAGACAATATATGTTTGATGCTTGTAATAATAAGTGAATGAGTGATACGTCTCCGACGTATCGATAATTTCTTATGATCCATGCCATATTATTGATGGTACCTACATGTTTTATGCACACTTTATGTCATATTCGTGCATTTTCTGGAACTAACCTATTAACAAGATGCCGAAGAGCCGCTTCTGTTTTCTCGCTGTTTTTTGTTTCAGAAATCCTAGTAACGAAATATTCTCGGAATTGGACGAAATCAAGACCCGGGGTCCTATTTTTCCGGAGCCTTCCGGAACACCCGAGAGCCGCCGGAGGGAAGCCCCGGGGCCCCACACCACACCCCGGCGCGGCCGGAGGGGGGCCGCGCCGCCCTATAGTGTGGCCCCCCGGGCCCCCTCCGAGGCTGCCCTTCCGCCTATTTAAAGCCTCCGTCGCGAAAACCCCGATGCGAAGAACCACGATACGGAAAACCTTCCGGAGCCGCCGCCATCGCGAAGCCAAGATCCGGGGGAAAGGAGTCTCCGTTCCGGCACCCTGCCGGAGCGGGGAAGTGCCCCGGAAGGCTTCTCCATCGACACCGCTGCCATCTCCACCGCCATCTTCATCACCGCTGCTGCTCCCATGAGGAGGAGTAGTTCTCCATCGAGGCTCGGGGCTGTACTGGTAGCTATGTGGTTCATCTCTCTCCTATGTGCTTCAATACAATAATCTCATGAGCTGCCTTACATGATTGAGATTCATATGATGATGCTTGTAATCTAGATGTCATTATGCTAGTCAAGTGAATTTTACTCATGTGATCTCCGGAGACTCCTTGTCCCACGTGTGTAAAGGTGATAGTGTGTGCACCGTGTGGGTCTCTTAGGCTATATTTCACAGAATACTTATTCACTGTTGAATGGCGTAGTGAAGTGCTTATTCATATCTCTTTATGATTGCAATGTGTTTTGTATCACAATTTATCTATGTGCTACTCTAGCAATGTTATTAAAGTAGTTTTATTCCTCCTGCACGGTGTAATGGTGAGAGTGCGCGCATCCGTGTTAGTACTTGGTTTATGCTATGATTATGATCTCTTGTAGATTATGAAGTTAACTATTGCTATGATAGTATTGATGTGATCTATTCCTCCTACATAGTGTGAAGGTGACAGTGTGCATGCTTGTGTTAGTACTTGGTTTAGTCGTGTTGATCTTTCATGCACTCTAAGGTTATTTAAATATGAACATTGAATTGTGGAGCTTGTTAACTCCGGCATTGAGAGTTCGTGTAATCCTACGCAATGTGTTCATCATCCAACAAGAGTGTAGAGTATGCATTTATCTATTCTGTTATGTGATCAAAGTTGAGAGTGTCCACTAGTGAAAGTCTAATCCCTATGCCTTGTTCCTAAATACTGCTATCGCTGCTTGTTTATTGTTTCATTGCGTTACTACCGCTGCGTTACTATCTGCTGCGTTACTACTCGCTTGTTTACTCGTCCCGGGCAAAGCACTTTTCGGTGCCGTTGCTACTTGCTTATTCATACCACCTGTATTTCACTATCTCTTCGCCGAACTAGTGCACCTCTTAGGTGTGTTGGGGACACAAGAGACTTCTTGCTTTGTGGTTGCAGGGGTTGCATGAGAGGGATATCTTTGACCTCTTCCTCCCTGAGATCGATAAACCTTGGGTGATCCACTTAAGGGAAACTTGCTGCTGTTCTACAAACCTCTGCTCTTGGAGGCCGAACACTGTCTACAAGAATAGAAGCTCCCGTAGACATCAAGCTATTTTCTGGCGCCGTTGCCGGGGAGGAAAGGTAAAATGCACTCATACTCTGGTCTCAGGTAAAGTACTTTTCTGGCGCCGTTGTGTGTGTGCTCGAAGCTATTTCCTTTAGATCCTGCAATTGCATCTTTTTGTTTCTTGTTTACACTAGTTTGGCATAATGGACAACAATGAGCTTCTTATTCTATTTCCTGATTTAAGACATGGATGGTTTGATGCGAAAATTAAAAAAACCTATGAAATCTTATTTGCATGCTAGTAGTAATATTAGTATGAACGCTTTGAACACCATTATTGATAATAATATAGAAAGTTCTAAGCTTGGGGAAGCTGGTTTTCATGATCTTTTTAGTCCCCCAAGCATTGAGGAGAAAATTTTCTTTGATGATACTTTGCCTCCTATTTATGATGATTATGATGATAGTGGTCTTTTGGTGCCACCTACTATGGAGAGTAAATTTTGTTGTGATTATACTATGCCTCCTACACTTGATGAGAATAATAATGATAGCTACTTTGTTGAATTTGCTCCCACTACAACTAATAAAATTGATTATGCTTATGTGGAGAGTAATAATTTTATGCATGAGACTCATGATAAGAATGCTTTCTGTGATAGTTATATTGTTGAGTTTGCTCATGTTGCTACTGAAAGTTATTATGAGAGAGGAAAATATGGTTGTAGAAATTTTCATGTTACTAAAACACCTCTCTATGTGCTGAAATTTTTGAAGCTATACTTGTTTTATCTTCCTATGCTTGTTACTTTGCTCTTCATGAACTTGTTTATTTACAAGATTCCTATGCATAGGAAGCATGTTAGACTTAAATGTGTTTTGAATTTGCCTCTTGATGCTCTCTTTTGCTTCAAATACTATTTCTTGCGAGTGCATCATTAAAACTGCCGAGCCCATCTTAATGGCTATAAAGAAAGCACTTCTTGGGAGATAACCCATGTGTTATTTTGCTACAGTACTTTGTTTTATATTTGTGTCTTGGAAGTTGTTTACTACTGTAGCAACCTCTCCTTATCTTAGTTCTGAGTTTTGTTGTGCCAAGTAAAGTCTTTGATAGTAAAGTAAGTACTAGATTTGGATTACTGCGCAGTTCCAGATTTCTTTGATGTCACGAATCTGGGTCTACCTCCATGTAGGTAGCTCAGAAAATTAAGCCAATTTACGTGCATGATCCTCAGATATGTACGCAACTTTTATTCAATTTGGGCATTTTCATTTGAGCAAGTCTGGTGCCCTAATAAAATCCATCTTTACGGACTGTTCTGTTTTGACAGATTCTGCCTTTTATTTCGCATTGCCTCTTTTGCTATGTTGGATGAATTTCTTTGATCCATTAATGTCCAGGTAGCTTTATGCAATGTCCAGAAGTGTTAAGAATGATTGTGTCACCTCTGAACATGTTAATTTTTATTGTGCACTAACCCTCTAATGAGTTGTTTCGAGTTTGGTGTGGAGGAAGTTTTCAAGGATCAAGAGAGGAGTATGATGCAATATGATCAAGGAGAGTGAAAGCTCTAAGCTTGGGGATGCCCCGGTGGTTCACCCCTGCATATTCTAAGAAGACTCAAGCGTCTAAGCTTGGGGATGCCCAAGGCATCCCCTTCTTCATCGACAACATTATCGGGTTCCTCCCCTGAAACTATATTTTTATTCCGTCACATCTTATGCACTTTGCTTGGAGCGTCGGTTTGTTTTTGTTTTTTTTGTTTTGTTTGAATAAAATGGATCCTAGCATTCACTTTATGGGAGAGAGACACGCTCCGCTGTAGCATATGGACAAGTATGTCCTTAGGCTTTACTCATAGTATTCATGGCGAAGTTTCTTCTTCGTTAAATTGTTATATGGTTGGAATTGGAAAATACTACATGTAGTAACTCTAAAATGTCTTGGATAATTTGATACTTGGCAATTGTTGTGCTCATGTTTAAGCTCTTGCATAATATACTTTGCACCTATTAATGAAGAAACACTTAGAGCTTGCTAATTTGGTTTGCATATTTGGTTTCTCTAGAGTCTAGATAATATCTAGTATTGAGTTTTGAACAACAAGGAAGACGGTGTAGAGTCTTATAATGTTTACAATATGTATTTTATGTGAGTTTTGCTGCACCGTTCATCCTTGTGTTTGTTTCAAATAACCTTGCTAGCCTAAACCTTGTATCGAGAAGGAATACTTCTCATGCATCCCAAATCCTTGAGCCAACCACTATGCCATTTGTGTCCACCATACCTACCTACTACATGGTATTTATCCGCCATTCCAAAGTAAATTGCTTGAGTTCTACCTTTAAAATTCCATCATTCACCTTTGCAATATATAGCTCATGGGACAAATAGCTTAAAAACTATTGTGGTATTGAATATGTACTTATGCACTTTATCTCTTATTAAGTTGCTTGTTGTGCGATAACCATGCTTCAGGGGACGCCATCAACTATTCTTTGTTGAATATCATGTGAGTTGCTATGCATGTCCGTCTTGTCCGAAGTAAGAGAGATCTACCACCTTAATGGTTGGAGCATGCATATTGTTAGAGAAGAACATTGGGCCGCTAACTAAAGCCATGAATCATGGTGGAAGTTTCAGTTTTGGACATATATCCTCAATCTCATATGAAAATAATAATTGTTGTCACATGCTTATGCATTAAAGAGGAGTCCATTATCTGTTGTCCATGTTGTCCCGGTATGGATGTCTAAGTTGAGAATAATCAAAAGCGAGAAATCCGAAATGCGAGCTTTCTCCTTAGACCTTTGTACAGGCGGCATGGAGGTACCCCATTGTGACACTTTGTTAAAACATGTGTATTGCGATGATCCGGTAGTCCAAGCTAATTAGGACAAGGTGCGGGCACTATTAGTATACTATGCATGAGGCTTGCAACTTGTAAGATATAATTTACATAACTCATATGCTTTATTATTACCGTTGACAAAATTGTTTCATGTTTTCAAAATAAAAGCTCTAGCACAAATATAGCAATCGATGCTTTCCTCTTTGAAGGACCATTCTTTTTACTTTTATGTTGAGTCAGTTCACCTATCTCTCTCCACCTCAAGAAGCAAACACTTGTGTGAACTGTGCATTGATTCCTACATACTTGCATATTGTACTTGTTATATTACTCTATGTTGACAATTATCCATGAGATATACATGTTACAAATTGAAAGCAACCGCTGAAACTTAATCTTCCTTTGTGTTGCTTCAATACCTTTACTTTGATTTATTGCTTTATGAGTTAACTCTTATGCAAGACTTATTGATGCTTGTCTTGAAGTACTATTCATGAAAAGTCTTTGCTTTATGATTCACTTGTTTACTCATGTCATTACCATTGTTTTGATCGCTGCACTCATTACATATGTTTACAAATAGTATGATCAAGGTTATGATGGCATGTCACTTCAGAAATTATCTTTGTTATCGTTTTACTCCGCTCGGGACGAGCAAAACTAAGCTTGGGGATGCTTGATACGTCTCCGACGTATCGATAATTTCTTATGATCCATGCCATATTATTGATGATACCTACATGTTTTATGCACACTTTATGTCATATTCGTGCATTTTCTGGAACTAACCTATTAACAAGATGCCGAAGAGCCGATTCTGTTTTGTCGCTGTTTTTGGTTTCAGAAATCCTAGTAACGAAATATTCTCGGAATTGGACGAAATCAAGACCCAGGGTCCTATTTTTCCCGGAGCCTTCCAGAACACCCGACAGCCGCCAGAGGGAAGCCCTGTGGGCCCCACACCACACCCTGGCGCGGCCAGAGGGGGGCCGCGCCGCCCTATAGTGTGGGCCCCCCAGGCCCCCTCCGAGGCTGCCCTTCCGCCTAATTAAAGCCTCCGTCGCGAAAACCCTGATGCGAAGAACCACGATACGGAAAACCTTCCAGAGCCGCCGCCATCGCGAAGCCAAGATCTGGGGGACAGGAGTCTCCGTTCCGCACCTCGCCGGAGCGGGGAAGTGCCCCCGAAGGCTTCTCCATCGACACCGCTGCCATCTCCACCACCATCTTCATCACCGCCGTCGCTCCCATGAGGAGGGAGTAGTACTCCATCGAGAATCGGGGCTGTACCGGTAGCTATGTGGTTCATCTCTCTCCTATGTGCTTCAATACAATAATCTCATGAGCTGCCTTACATGATTGAGATTCATATGATGATGCTTGTAATCTAGATGTCATTATGCTAGTCAAGTGAATTTTACTCATGTGATCTCCGGAGACTCCTTGTCCCACGTGTGTAAAGGTGACAAGTGTGTGCACCGTGTGGGTCTCTTAGGCTATATTTCACGGAATACTTATTCACTGTTGAATGGCGTAGTGAAGTGCTTATTCATATCTCTTTATGATTGCAATGTGTTTTGTATCACAATTTATCTATGTGCTACTCTAGCAATGTTATTAAAGTAGTTTTATTCCTCCTGCACGGTGTAATGGTAACAGTGTGTGCATCCGTGTTAGTACTTGGTTTATGCTATGATTATGATCTCTTGTAGATTATGAAGTTAACTATTGCTATGATAGTATTGATGTGATCTATTCCTCCTACATAGTGTGAAGGTGACGAGTAGTGCATGCTGTGTTAGTACTTGGTTTAGTCGTGTTGATCTTTCATGCACTCTAAGGTTATTTAAATATGAACATTGAATTGTGGAGCTTGTTAACTCCGCATTGAGGGTTCGTGTAATCCTACGCAATGTGTTCATCATCCAACAAGAGTGTAGAGTATGCATTTATCTATTCTGTTATGTGATCAAAGTTGAGAGTGTCCACTAGTGAAAGTCTAATCCCTAGACCTTGTTCCTAAATACCACTATCGCTGCTTGTTTACTGTTTTACTGCGTTACTACCGTCGCGTTACTATCGCTTGTTTACTCGTCCCGGGCAAAGCACTTTTCCGGTGCCGTTGCTACGCTTATTCATACCACCTGTATTTCACTATCTCTTCGCCGAACTAGTGCACCTCTTAGGTGTGTTGGGGACACAAGAGACTTCTTGCTTTGTGGTTGCAGGGTTGCATGAGAGGGATATCTTTGACCTCTTCCTCCCTGAGATCGATAAACCTTGGGTGATCCACTTAAGGGAAACTTGCTGCTGTTCTACAAACCTCTGCTCTTGGAGGCCCAACACTGTCTACAAGAATAGAAGCTCCCGTAGACATCAATGAGTTATGGACCCTGCTATGTTCTGTTCTACTACTCTGAGGGATGTAATATTTGCGGAATGGTACTTCGTGAATGTTATATCAACGACTGGCATACTACAACATGCAGTGGTATGCAGGGTCACCACACGTACTCAGCAAGTTCATATTAGGAAATAGGTGTATCATGCACTAGCTACAGCCATAGACCAGGAAGTCATAGGAGAATGCAAGTTTTCATAAACATTTCTTCAAAAGGTTTATTTTATTCTGAAAACTATGCCCGTCGGTCTTCACAGGTTGAACAGAACTTGACGGAGTTCCTTTCCTGCCGCGTTCGTAGTTCCCTTCCCGGAACAGGGAGTGGCTGCCACAATTTGATACCCTCTGCAGAGGTGCGTTACTTTTCCCATAAGAGAACTTAACCTTGTTGCCAACCGGGCTGCAGGCTTCGTCCACACTTCCTTGGTGTGAGGCCAGGTATAAGAACCAAGCCCACTATGTCTTCTTCGCGACCCCGCGGACCCACCCTTTTGTAAGTCTGTCCTCTCCTATATCTATGGGTAGACTGACCCAGGCCTTTGTTCTCACCTATACCATTAAGGTAGACCGTGCTGAACAACTCATGTGCCCTGTCCTATACACCATAGATAGACCGATCTGGACAACCCTTACAATCCTTCATAGACCAATAATAAGTCTACCATCTCCTGTATCTAATGGTAGACCGTGACGGACCACATGTCCCCACCTTTACCAAAGATAGACCGATACGGGCAACCCTTATCACCAGTCCGTTGGCATGCGAGAGGGAAAAGATACAGTTGGCTTCCCCAGAGCCATTATAGATCTTATGGTTAACGCGAAATGTACGGCGCTAGAATCACTTGACGGCATTGGTACTTAATCCTAGATGGGTAGTACCCTTGCAATGGAACCTCCACCAATTAACACATACCATGGTTCCATTGCCCACCACATAGTCATATTCATAATTGTAAAGTAATATTTTGCTTTTCAATGCACGAGTGATAAGTATAGTACTTTGCATATAGTTTGATAAAAATAATCAAATGACATGAGCAAGCGATGAACTTGCCTTTCTTGACTGCAAGATTATGCAGGAAAAAGCTTCGATACGTGAGAACTCCAAATTCTGAAATACCATCATTGTCCGGTAAGGACAGTGTTTAAAGAACTGGCAAATATGCTATAATGCATAGTATGAGATGCAATCATCCCGAGCGTAACCTAATCCCGATGATTTAGGATTGATGAGTTGTAAAGATTTCTTTAGGGTGTGTTGCACTTTTAGAATGGTTCTCAAACAAGGTTATTATTACGGTTGGTGATATTAATAGCATAAAGAAGTAATATAATGTATTATAACAAGCATACACATAAAGGAATAGTGATTGCATAAGAAATCAAGAGTAGTTATCCATTTTAAGTTCTACAGGACATGGTTGATGATTACTTATATTATACTTCAAAAGAATAACTTTTGAAGAATATGTTAAATAAGAACAAGAACCACTATAAATAGAAGCTATGTAATTCTAGGGTTTGCTATTGGATTCATTTAGTTTCACTAATAGGAACTAGTTGGTTCTTAACTTCGAATGGTTTCTATATAGCAAGTATTGGTAGGTTTATTGCTATGGTTTCTTCTAAGCATCATATCAAAGGATGGTTATCAAGATGGTTCTATAAGTTAGCTATTAGGGTTTACTATGGTTTCACATTTGCTTCACTAAGTAACCTTTAATGGCTTCTAAACTAGATGGTTTATTATTTCTTAAATAGGGTTTAGTTGCATAGGAGCATGTGTTGTGAATTGCTACACAAGGCTGGTACTAGGGTTCATAATTATGGTTCTACTAGGGTTTGATGGTTGAGGTTGGTTCTAATGGTGTGGTATATAGGAGTAGTGATCAATGGCACTACTCTAATTAACAAGCTAGGGTTTGCATCTAGGTGGCACTAGTGGATCATATAGGTGTTAACCAAAAATAAAGACATGAAATGATGGTCTCATGTGAATTGTACCTAGTTTTATTTTAGTGGATCATGAGTATACACTCATTGGTTGTTTATTAAGGTTCTACAAGTAAAGTGAAACTCACATTATCACATGTGATAAACCCATAGGGTTTTAGAGTTAATTCTAATGTGGATGATCACATGGAATAATGGAATCAAGATTTTTACTTATACTAGAACTAGGGTTTTTAAATTGTAACATCATTTTGAATATGATAATTGGTCATGGATTTTAGGTTATTAACTACTTAGAAATAAACTAATAATGGATTTAATATTTATTAATTTTCACAAGATCTAAGAATTAAGGTAATTCTTGTTTAGGGTTTAAGTTAGGATCTAGGGTTTTATTATTAGTGTTAGATTTTAAAATTCATAACTTGTGAACTAAAAATATTTAAGTAAACAATCTTTGATTTACCAGAATATTATTATCTTTTAATATTTTTCTTACTTTCTATTATTTAAAGGAAAAATGGGAATTAGTAATTTGCAAATTAGGGTTTTGAATTACCACTAATGTTTAAGTTACTAAAAGATGATTAAGGAAATTAATCTTAACATTTTATTTACTTACCGAGTAGCTAATATTTAATTTTGGAACTTTACTAATTTATTGAATTCAACTTGTGTTTTAAATAAATGAAAAGGCATAATTAATGAAGTTAAAAATAAATGGATTTTTATTTTATCACACATTTTTGTTTTATATTTTATTTGAATAGAGTTTATTTTTGTGAGCATTTTGATATGTTATTTATATTTTTCTGAGCTAAAATGAATTTTACAAATTTTGGAAAAATTTTAGTATTTTACTAGATTTTTAAATAACCTAAAAACTAAACTTACCGATTCACTGCCTAGTCTGAGAGACAGACATGTGGGTCCTTTGACTAGTCAACTGCCACGCGGGTTGAAGACCAGTCAAAGATGCTGAGGTGGCGGTGCCATGTCGATCTCACCGGAGATAACGCCGGTGAGGCTCCGGCGAGCAACGGAACGACCGCTAGGGACCCCCAGAGACAACGTAACTAGGCGCGTTCGAACCAGGGTTCGATGTTGAGCACACGAGCGTCAACGCCACCACCCAAAGTTCACCGGAGCATCGCCGGTGAACTCGTCTGCGGCGGCGCGACTCGGCCAAAATGGAAAACGAGGCTAGGATGCATGCTAGGGAGCAAGATCTGGCTCTACAGACGCGCAAACTCACCCTGAACATGATGGCGTGGTCGGCGATGACGATTGCTGACGGAGACGAGCTCGATTTCACCATTACCGGCGAGGTACTGCAAAAGGGAATCTTCAAATTTGCGTTGCTGCGACCTCCCCTTGATGCTGGGCTCCTCCTAGATGATCTACACGCCAAGGCGCACCTCCTTGACCACACGTCGGAGGCTGAGGTGGCTCCTACCGCCGTGTTCTTGATTGACGCCGGCGATAGAGAATGGAAGAATGTGGAAGATTGAGGAGGACTGAGAGGATGAGAAGGGGCGGAGTGATTCTAGGGTTTCACTGCGAAGCTCCAGGCATACTTATAGAGCTCGGTGAGGCTTCTATCGTAACTTCACCGGCGGCAGTGGGTCAGATGCGTCGACGACGGTGAGGTGTGCTAGGGCACGTATCTTGGCGCTAAAGGATAGGACGGACGTGAGAGATATAGAGGAGGGTTCTGGAAGCTTCTGCCGCGTCCAGGGTCATTCCTATCTCCAACGGTGAGGTGGCCAGGGCGTCTCGGTGCGCTGTCGACGCCATGGAGGAAGACGACGCCCTTGTTTTGTTTCACGCCAGCGACGAAGCGGTACGAGGCCGTGGGCTGGAATGGGCTGTGGGGTTGGCGTGGGTCTTGGGCTGCTGCTGGACTGTCTACAGCCTGGACAGGTAAGTTCCCTCTCTTTTCTCTTTTCAATTTCTATTTTCTATTTTCTGTTTTCTATTTTGTTGTTTGAATTCAAATTTGAATTATGTTATGTTTTGCAGGTTCTAAATTATTGGAATATCAAAACAATTTGATAATCATGCTCCCTGTTTAGTTTGGTTGTTTAAACAAGTATTGGAATTTTTTATTATATGGGTATTTTGTGAGGTTTGAGTAAAATGAAAATGGGTTTAATTATTTATTTCAATTCCCTTTTTTAATTTAGGAACCATATCTATTTAAATTATTTGAAATTTAGAACATGTGCTTGATGAACATATTATTAGTTTTAACTAATATTCTTAACAATACTGATGGTTCATATCTATTTTAATTATAGCTAGAATTTAAAGACAAATGGTATTGAGGATGGATTGGATTCATCATTTTATGTGGAGAATTATTTCTAAGGGTTTAAGTATATGGTTGGATAACTCTATGTTTATTAATCTTGCTTAGCAAATTTCTAACTTGAATCATTTAAAATAGATCCTAAGCTCATCATGGTTAATTCACTTGTTTAAATGGTGATTCTATATAAAATACTATTTCATTTGGTTAGCTAAACAAGTTTCTTGGAAGTCAAATAGAATTGAACATTGGTTTCACTCTACTCACCAAATGGCATTTAGTCTTTAGGTAAATATGGCTTGGTTTTTACTTGTGATCCATGATGCACAAGTTAGGGCATAATATTTTATGTGGAGTAAATCCTATTTGAAAGGTTTAGAGTTTTGGTGATGCTTCACTATTTGAGGTATAAAATAGGCATGAGGCATGGCAGGGTTCTACTTATCCCTCCAAGTGGTACTTGGATTGGAATTCAAATGTAGTCTAGGGTTTTAGTTATGATCACTAAAGTGATACACAACTAGGATTAGGATGTGGGCATAAGCTTTGGTCATGTTTCATTAGCTAAGGTTATTCTTCCCATTTAGTTAGTACTCATGCATCAAGGCAACGCTAAGGTTGTTCCAAAATATTTGGATAAACAAGGTTTAGGTTTAATGCCATTACTCCTCCATACAAGGTATGAGGATTGGTTTGGGGTTAACTACTAGTGATATACTTATTATTTTATGTGATAGATAAGATCTATTAATCATATGGGTTTAACTTATCATCTATATCTACAAGGCATAATCATGCATTAGACAAGATCCACTCATTCCTCACTAATCCCTCTTTAATATTCCTCTCATCACACTCATCCTAGATTCTTAGGGTTTATAATTAATACCAAGTTGTGATGATTATGGAATTGGTTTCCTAAGGTATTGCTATTGGAAGAGGGTTCTCACCTCCAAGATCAAATGTTGTCTTGAACAACTAAGATTAGTACTACTCTAGTATTCTTGTATGGACATGGCTATGGTTAATATTATAACTTCTCTCACTTCTCAATATCTTGGAATATCCTAAGATCCTACTTAAGAGGTGATGATATGATCCTCTAAATATATGGTTTGCCTAGGGATTCTACCTTGCAATCTTCTGTAGCTTGTTCTTCAGGAAATCTGATAAACCTGCATCTTGTGGTATGCCTCCACCTCCTAGCTTCTTCACCTTGATCCTAGATAATTCACATGGAGTGGCTCTATGTGTTTGTTCCCATGTATCATGGTACTTGATGAGCAAATGGATGAAGGGGTGTGGCTCTATTTATAGGCTTGGGCAAGCTCTAGTATCATGACACATAGGTGGTGACTCTTGATTTAGTTTGATGAGTAAGGTGCTTGGTTGTCATGCCCTCATCCATAGCAATCCTTTGAGCATGCGGTGGCATAGCTTGGAAAGCAAGTCATGTAGATATTTTCATCCTATGTGGCATGATCATTATCCTCTCATATGATTTATTCTTGGATAGCCAAGTGGCATTGTTACTAAATATCTTGTGAATGCTTTTATACTTGTGAATAGTGCACCATATCATGTATGATTGGATTTATGTTATAATATTGGTCAAAAGGTCAAGGTTGAGGGTTATTTCTCAAATTTGGATAGTTGGTGTTTGATTTCACCAAGGCATGATCATATGAGTTTCAAAATACTCATAGTGAGTTTTATTCAAATAGTTTGAACTATAATTCGTAATGTAAACGGATTTAGTTTTATGATATTCCATATATTTAATAAGTTATGATTTAAATAAGAACGTGTGGTTTTTATGCACTTTAGACCCTCTGGTTTACCTTATTTGGTAATAATTTTAGAAGTGAATTAAATTACACACAAAGGTAGTTGCTAACTTTTAAGTGTTAATAAGTTAGAGTTTGATTCTTAAAGAATATGTTTTTGTAAATCTAATTCCATTTGATCTAATCCATAGATCACAATCATCTCTACCCAAAACAAGGTTTTAGCAAAGATCACAGTGAAGTTTATAGCGCTTGACTTGATGAGCTACTTCAATTCCAGCAAGTCAAGTGAAACTTCAGTTACTGTGACATGTTTTATTTGAAAGCGCGAAAATTCCCCGGATTTTCTATGCATGAATGCAATGCACACTTTGGTGTTTTCTCATTTTGTAGCCTCTAAACCTGAGATATTACAGCTAGGGAGGTTGGTTCGCGTAGAATGTCCCAATAATACCATGAGACACAACCCTGGAAATAAAATAGTGGCACCCATGCGTAAAATTCACAACAACTTGGAATTCAAATGATCTTTTAACCAAAACTCACTACTAGGGAAAGGCCTATAGGCCTAGGGTTACTACCGGCGTACCAAAAAAAGTGCAGGCCGATGGTATTTGCCACCGGCGCACACCTACTGAGACACACCGCTGATAACAAAATACAGCCTGCGCACATCTAGAAAGGCGCGCTGAGGATAAGGCTCGACTAGGTCCAGATTGATGCAAAAAACTGACCCACCCTTACCACCGGCGCACCACTATAGTGGGATGCCGGTGGTATGTTGATTACCACCGGTGGTGTGCCGGCGACCAGAGCTTTAGATTTTTTCCTCCACACCCCCTAGATCCCCTTTTTCGTTTTCAAATAAAATAAAATGATAGAAATTTCAAAAAATAAAATCGTTTGAGATGCCCATGTGTTATTTCATCTAGTTTTAATGAAAATTAAAAAAATGAATTTCAACTTCTTTTTTGCAAAATGGCGTCATGATTCGGTAAAACGGCTTTCCTGGTTGCATACGACCTCCGTTGAAAAAGTATTTTTTAAATCAAAATGTATCTACTGAAAATTTTACATCCGATTTCAATGGCCTATGGTCGTTTACCATTTTTCACATTGCTCAAAATCAAAAAGGAAATAGTAGTTTTTTTCCGGCTTTTAGATTTTGATGAAAAAAATTAAAAGAATAAAAAAAATTAGCGTTGGTGCGTCGGTGGTAACCTAGGGTATATATTGTGGATAGTCGGCTGACCTTCTCCTTCTCTTCCACTTTTCCCTCTTCCACCTCCTTCCTCCATGCGGCTCACCTTCTCCCTTCTCTCCTCTTTCACTTCTCCTCCTCCTCTTTGTTCCTACCTCCGGCCCACCTTCTCCTTCTCTCCCCTTTCACTTATCCTACTCCTCCTCCTCCTTCTTCCCTCCTTCCTCTGGCCACTTCCTCCTTCTTCCTCCTCCCTTTGGCGAGCACATCGTCAAGCTACCCACATGGGCGACCATACTCACTGGTAACCTACTCCGCGACCACCTCGTCTACCTCCATGCGCGATGCCCACAGTGATGAACCCGCTACCACCAGTGCAGTGCGCGCATGTGCACCGGGAATAAGGGAAATATGTGCGCTGGCGATAGGGCTTTCCCTAGTAGTGACTAGACATATTTATTTTCACATGACTTTGACAGACGACACCGCAACTAGCAGTGGAGTGGTGTTAGATCATGTAGAATAGGTGTGGATAGGAGGAGCAGAGGAAGAAAGATCATCTTTAAACAAACTGCTTTTGTAATCTTGTTATTCATTTTGTGCTTGTAGCCTTGTTTTGAAATCCATCCTCTGCCACCGGATATCCTACGTGCTTGCATGCCAATTCTACCAATCCTTGGAAATAAATAAAAAATATCAACCCAGTCTTTGTCCTTGTATTAAGAGGAAGAATCAATGTGCAGAGATTTGGTTTGGTTAGGCCGACTTGACTGGAGCACATGGGTGAAGAAGAAGTCGCCGCATCTTGCACTGTGCGGGCGTGCCTGCAAGTCTTTGGATTCCCAAGTGGTCAGGTCAACCTATGCTTGTGCTACTGCCCCCTACTCTGGGCCCACCTCCGCTCCACCCACAGATCGCGCAGTCACTCAACGACGACGATGACGTGAACCGGTCACCGCCTGCTCGACCCCACCCGTTGCAATTCCCGCGCCGAACACCGGACGGGCCCACCCGTCAGAAGGACACAGTCGTCGGCGCAGCAGCAGCAATCGTCGGATCGGGTCCAAACCCACCAAGGCTGCTCGCCCCTGTTTTATATCCCCTCCTGCCTCCTTGAGCAGACCTCGCCGTCGTCGTCGTTGGCATCAGCGACTAAGCGGCGAGCCGAGTCTCAGCGCGCCTCCCCTCTCCCCCCGCCCAACCTTGCTCGCGTCGGAGGGCGTCCCGATCGCGGAACCAGCTCGGCCACGCCTATCTCTCTCTCCGGTGAGCGATCCAGATCTGCCTCGACCCTCCCCGATCTCGAGTTCTCGACCACCGCCTCTTTCGCTTAACTTACCGAGACGTTCCTCGATTAGGCGCATACTTCCACTAGTTGCTGTCATCACGGTGTAGCATTTCTATATTTTCTTCTTCTTCTTCTTCTTCGGCGCTCATTTGAGGTTTACACCGATGATGTAGTGCGGATTAATGAAACTGGGGACCTCGAAGTTCGCCAATGACTGGCTATTCTGATGCCTTCTCATGGTCGAACCACGTGTCAATGGGTAGAATTGGTGTTGCCGTTTCGCAGCCATTTTGACTGCTCTGGGCTTCTTCACTTCTTCGGATGCAACATGTGTGCTTGTGCGTCTTGCCGCGTACTTGACGGATACTCATGTGCTGGGTGTTGTTGCGATATGCACAGCTACTAGGATTACACTTGTATTGATGATGGAGTTGCCTTTCGGCTGATTGAGTGCTACTAGTAGCAGCATTCATGAGGATTTTTGCTATTTTCAGGTATCAACCGGTTAGTTCATTTGTGAAGGAAGCCGGCTACAGCAATGTTCTCCTTGGCCCATGGTCTATGGAAGTACATTTTTAACAAGACCGAGTTCCATGTTCTCATTCTTGGCGTCGACAAGGCCGGGAAGACGGTAAGTGCTCTCAAACTTTATAAATGAAACAGATAAGCTGGAAATTTATTTCTGCTTCATTCTCGATTATTTTTAAAATTTCTGCTTATTTGTGTCAATTTCGACGGTCATTTATTACTTGGTTATTCAGCTGTTCCAAATAAATCCACTCATGATGGTGCATTGCCAAGTTTGTCAAATCTATCGAGTCCGATACTCAAACTGATGACACATTTCATAGGGGAAGATCTATTGATGACAATTTGTTGTACATTCTTGCATACTCTCTTTTGGTGATGTTATTTGTTGATTGCGCGTCGACTGGAAATTGCCTAAATCATAATTTTATTTTTATATAGTTGAAATTTGAAAATAGGCGTGTTGTACGTGATTTCCTATTTGTACTTCTTTTTGGCCATATAGTATATTACTACTCTATTCTGGCATTCTGGCTGTATCAACTTATATAAGTCCAATTTCCCTCCACCCTGGTCATGCTAAACTAGCCCACTATACCTTTCTGGTTAACTTCTATTGTCCTACATCGGCTATATTCTTTTGCCCATGATGCTTGTCCTCACAATCCTCATATGTGTTCTAAAATGTGGTATCTATATTTGTATGCTAACATATATGTACCTAGTAAAAAAAAAACGTTGACTAACGGGGGAAGATTCCCTCCCTTGGCTATACATTGTTAGATAGGTGATGAGACCTCTCCAGCAGCGGATTTATATGCGCTAGATAACACCCCGTTTAATTCGATCCCCTTGGGACTCGAACCCGGGTGGGCTGGCTGCGCACTCGCATGCCTTGCCACTGAGCTAGCACTCTAGTTCTCATATATGTACCTAGTAGCAATATGTTTCTAACATTTGTATAATTCATGTTACAGACATTATTGGAAAAGGTGAAATCAACTTACCTGAAAGGGGAAGGACTTCCACCTGATCGTATTGTTCCTACTGTTGGACTTAACATTGGACGCATTGAGGATTCAAATGCAAAACTTATTTTCTGGGATCTGGGAGGTCAGGTAAGATTGCTAATGCATTCTTTTGGACTGAAATCCCAGTGGAATATCGGTACTCCTTCTATTATCGTTAATTGTCCGCTGAGTAGGTTATTAGGTTAATTGGAGTTGCAATCTACATGTTGTTTCAAATTTGTACTATGTGGAGGATGTATACCATAGGATTGAAGAACTATGATCTTGTTGCTTTAGGAAGTAGGCAACAACATCTGAGGTACTCCTGGCAAAGTAGAACATTAAAACATTTGCTTATGTTCTGAGTATGTGCGGTCACGAATCTTTGTTGCGTATGTGGAACAAGGGGATGCTTGCTCCACTTGATTGTTTTTGGAGCGATTTCATGTTTCCGGCGATGTGCTATGTTTTGTCTTATAAGGAAAGAATTAGGGAAGCATGTGATATGGCCCATAGTTGGACCCATATCTGTGTTGTTCTTTGTGCATATTCAATGTGCTAGTTCAGAATTACACTGGTTGTTATCACCTTGGTTTCGTAACAGGAACTCCTTATAAGCACATACCAGTCATGAAATTCCATTTTACATGTTCAGATTTATGACACGCATTGCATGCTTGCTAGGTTGGTCTACGGACGATCTGGGAAAAATATTACCAAGAGGCCCATGCCATAGTATATGTCATGGATGCTGCAGCTGAATCATCATTTGAAGATGCCAAATCTGCCTTGGGTAAACAAATCGTCTTTCATCATGAACTAACTATTGTGTCATCGTTAGATGTGTAGAATGTTCTTGTTATATCTGAATGATATCACTGAATAGAAACCTAACATTTAATTCTTCAGAAAAGGTTCTTCGCCATGAGGATCTGAAAGGGGCACCGGTCCTGTTATTTGCCAACAAACAGGTGAAGTTTTTTTTTTTTACTCCCTCCGTTCCTTTCTATAGTGCCTATAGATTTTTGGCATTTGTTTCACAATATAAGGCTGTAGTTTGGCTTTTTTTTCAATTGCCCCCTCCACTGGTCAACTCCCACACGACATGCATGAAAAAAATCCATAAAAAATAGGAAACAATTAATTGAGATTCATAATGCATGGCCCCAAGGATTGCTTAGATTTAGGAAACAATGTTTTTCTTTCCTTAATTAAATCTTGGTGCACATATATGGATAGTCAACCAGAGAGATTTGTGGGATTTGTTATGGTAAGTTAGGAAGTTATCGATTTCCCTAATTTTAGTCTGATCTCAAATCGTTCAGCCAGGGGGTCTTGTGTAAAAAATACTCTTACGCTAATTTCCGTGCCAAAAATTTATAGGCACTATAGAAAGGAACGGAGGGAGTACTTTCCTGAGATGACTTTTGAATTGTTTGTCTGCATGTTCTCTTTTAAACCACCACAACATAATACTGGGGTTAACCATTAAACAAACGTGTTCCTTAGAGCAAAGTTAGTGCATTGTTCAAAAATAAGATGCTAGTCAAGTCCACATGCTACATCCATAAGTAACCCACCATATTATATAGATATGTACCATATATCGAGACAGCAAAAAAAGAGGGAAGCAGCTATAGCCCTTCCATGATAAATTAAACAATGATTAGGCTTTTCATTGTCTTCAAAGTACAATTTAGACCATTTAATTTTTAATATGTTAGGAAAAATATATAAAGTTACACAAAAAATCCTCACTTGCAACAAGTCTGCTAATATTCTCATTTTATATGCAACTATTCTATCTGTGTACTGTATCGCTTATTTTTGTAAGCTGAATTGCCCTTGTTTTGCTGTTATTTTCAGCAGATAATAACGATATCCCTTCTGATCTAGTCAACCAATTTCTTCCGATTTCCTCATTTTTACCCAAATTTTCTAATTTATATATAACATGTCAAAGATATTCTTCATAAATGGATCTTGGGAGTTGGTTCACATTTACTTATACAAACTGGGATCCATATGAATATGTCAAATAGCTTATTTATCTTATGTTCTCATGTTTAGATTTGCTTCAATTTGTTTGTGCAGGATTTACCTGGAGTTATCTCTGACGAGGAATTGAGTAGACGTATGCACCTTAAAGAGCTAAATGATAGGCCATATAGATGTCAGGCTGTATCTGCTTATGATGGGTGAGAATCCCCACTGTTCACCTCGACGGATGATAGTTGAAGTTCTCTGATTTGGCCGGAGAAGGCTTTTGCCTTACTTTCTAAGTGCATTGTGTGCTGAGTGTTTATTCTTTCATTTTCATGGAACACTTGTTTTTTTCTGGCAGGAGGGGGATTAAATCTGGTATAGACTGGCTGGTGGAACAGATGGAAAGAAGTAAACGCACTGAGCTTCTAAGGGAGCGCGCAGGTGTAACTGGGCAGATTTAGAATGTTGACAGGCATTTCTGAAAGAGCGCATCATGTGATGCAGATGGCTTATAATCTGCTTGATTTTGCGTCCCGGCGACAATTTTCGGCTACAAGGTTAAATCCTTCCAGACTGCCTAGGAACGTGGAGCAAATTGTTTAGGTTGTGCAGCTCTTGTGCTGTGTTGATGGTGATATGATTCATTTGGTTTTTGCGCATGGCATTCTTCTGTATCTAAAGATCCATTTAGGAGTTGTGTTCATATGATTGCATCAGGAAAGTTTCCGTATAGAGGGGTCAAAGAGCAGTGTGCTCCAGTCATGTTCTTTGTGAATGGTAAAAGAAAGAGAGAATGAATCTATTGTAATTGGTTGTTATAACCTCTGGACTTGAATTATAGAGCTTGAAACTATAGAGCTTGAAACTTAAAATTTACAGCTGAAATGGAAGTTTAAATTTCTGGCTTCTGCAATACCTTTGCCATCTCTCAGTTCCGACGGAAAAACTGTCTTCGTTTAGTCAAGGTGGTTAAAAGAAGCACAGTTCATCCAAAGACGAATTATGTGATATTTTGTGCTCCATGTCTGTTTATTTTATTGTCATGCTCATACAGATGGTCTGCTACCGTGTCTTAGCCGTCAAGTGCTCTTAGAGGCCATTTGATTTGCAGGATTGCTAAAACATGGTAACAGGACAAACACATGACCGAGTCTTTTTTTTTTGTCTCAAACGAATTTCAAATATTTTCCAAGTGTGATATTCCTACATAGATTATTTGATTTGTAGGATTGTTATTCATAGGAACTTTTCCTATGGCTTCTTTCGCACAATGTTTATAGAACCAAATTGTATCCACTCACAGCGTGTTTGGTTGGAGGGAGTTGGGCTTTGGGAATGGGAGTTGAGGGGGTGTGGGAGTAAAAATCCCTTGTATGGTTGGAGGGATTGGGAGTTCAGCACGGAAGGGGCAAGGGAATTGAGGAGCCCAACTCCCACGTATCTCTTCCCTAGGGGTGGGTGGTAATTGAGACGAGATGGTGAGTTTGCACTTTTTTTCTTCTTCTCTGTGTCAGTTGTGCATCTCCCGCGATGGAAGGAGCGGAAAACCCCATGAAAATATTTGCTAATCCGCGGAAAAATCATCTAAATAAGAGCTCCAACCGTGTTCTTTATCTTTCTCCCATGAATTCGTTAGATCTAGGCAGAGGAGACGCCAAGTCCAAACAGCACCCAGGTATGCTGTTCATCCTGTTGCAATCTCATTTTCTTGAAAAAACCAATGCAAATCGTTCCATCTAATAATGTGCGGTTTACTCCTTCTGTATCCCTGTACCCAGTTCAAAAATATATATATTGTGTGTGCTTGTAAGCATCTGTCAATTCATGTCTTATTCAAGGGACGACTCAAATTGAAGGTGCAGTTATGAATCTCCCTAAAAAAAAGATGCAGCTATGAATCTCTATTTGTTTTACAGTCTGATGGTGTTTATAATTCACAAATTTAAAGTATATCACAAGAACTCTGATCGTGTTTAATTAGTCCCAAGTGGCAAAAAAGCTTTTTTTCTCAAGCATAAATAGAGGAAGCCCACACAAGTCCCAGCACAAATCTCACGCAGGCCAAACAAGGGAATGGGAATTAAAGTCTACTCCCATCTATAATCCCTCAGCCAACTCCCACCTAGAACTCCCATTCCCCATCCCCTGCGTAGCCAAACACGCTGTCAAACCTTGTGAAACAATTATTCTTGTTTTCGCGCTCAAACAAATCTTGGTGTAGACAAACACATAGATTCTGAATGAGCATGCCATTGCAATTGTACGTTTTCTTTTCTACTATTGCGCTTTGGAATCAGAAAAAAACAAAATAAATGTAGCAAAATATTTAGGGGGTGGAATCTTTCTTCCAAAATAGAATGCAAGGAATCATGAGTCATTAGAAGAAAAAACTCGGGGGATTCCAATCCTTCGAAAGAAACTGACTAACATAGGAAAGAATCCTCGATTCAATTTCTCTAAAATGCTGTCAAATCCTCCACTGCTCATTCCTGGCTAGCCTTCTAGTCTGGATCACAATTTATTTCATGCATTATGTGTACCAAACAGGCCTATGGAAAAATATTATTACTAACATAATGACACCATATATTGAGATACTCCAACTGCAGCACGACACAGCATGAACTGACCCAGTGGCTCCAAGCAACACCTAAAACTGGAGGCCACAGTCAGATACTACCAGAAAATCAAAAGGCGGGGCATACATTAGCAACAGCAATAACAAGTGGCGCCCTGCAGATGTAAAACTTAGATCTATCAATGGCCGTGAACACATCTATAATCGTTACCGGATCCTGAATTGCAACTACATTTAGCATTAACCCAGCAAACTAATGATGGAGCTTTACAAGGTGCTCATATATCATCCAGGCTTGGGGATAAGCAGCTTCATAAACTGACAGAGAAAAACATTTGCCACCGGCTAATTATATCTCCTCCAAACATAAAAGTAATTCAACTCCAGCAAAGGGTGTTTGGGGCAGCTAACTCTTGTTTGTGAAAGAGCTGTTTATCTACCTCAAGAAACTACATACTATGGTTTGGTCCGATCTCAAATTGGCCCATCTGATCAACAAAAAGATATTAGATGTAATGGAGGTATCCCTTTTCAATCACAAACATGACTTTTTTTCAGCAACCAAAAATCACATCAGATGTAAAATGCAGGCAAGGCCGAAAATCTGTTCTAAATAACCACGTCGATGATTTCAAATGTTGTCATCCTCACAATTCTCTGCAACAATGAATCAAAATATCACACGGATTGCTATAAAAATACCCTTATATTTCTTAACACGAGTATTGCCAAAGAAATGATGGAAACAGAAAGGCACTTGGTTTCATGATTCTCTAGTCGATTACTTGTAGCCACCTCTGTTGCTTCATTACAAAGTTCGATTAAACATGATTAGCAACAACTTGGTTTTTAAATCTTCCATGCATAAATTACACCTAATTATCCATGTTTCTCTGGGTGTGCATATGTATACTTCAAGCAGGCAATATAAGAAAGAAATAATATTTGAGTACCAAATCTAGAATGTATTTAGAGGAAGGTAGAACTGCATAATGTAGGTTTCTGTGTGAATCATAAAAGAATGCTTGACTATCCAATTACCTAACTGCACTATCTCAGTGAATAGCGATATGAAGGCTAGTTCAACATCTCACAGGAATTGGAAAAAAATCTAAGAAACCCAAATCATACAGATATAAACAATCATCCGCTTAATACGAACTGCAACAAAATCGAACTAACCCAAACCAGATAGGTCTACTGAAGCAATAGACCTACTAACTAGATCCTAGTTAAAGCAGACCATTTTGCGGTCAGCAATATACCATGAGATGCAGACCATTATGATGTTATGATGTGAACAATCTACCATGAGATGATTATGATGCTGTCTTTGCAAGAGACCAAGTATTGCTCTATTTCAGTACATTAAGAGTTAACACATCCTGTTAGTTTGATAGATTGCTACCAGCTTCAGTATCCATGATTTCGGCCAATGAACTTCTTTGACATAAATTATGTAACACTAAATTCTAAAGTTGATCACATGCTAATTACAGATATTGATCCTAAATTTACTGAAAACTATCAAGCAATCACGATGAACCAGAATCAATAGTATAAGGAATTTAGGTCATACACGAAATCCTAAGAAAGCATAATGAAAACATTGAAGTATGAACTTCATAGTAGAATGACAAACTTGGTATTGCCAAGTGAATCATTATAATAGAGCTAATATATGCCTTTGTAACAAAAAGAAAGTGTCTGTGTTCAGGAAGAAAAGGCCAGCTTCACTTACTTGCTCATTTTCTCTCAGAGGCTTCTCTAGCCAATGTGGGCACCCTTGAAGAAACAAATGTGACATTACAAGCATTACCGATCAAGCAAGGCTTAGTCTATGAAGCATCATTATTTTCATCACAAGAAACACTCCCAAGTTTGTCTGCCAAAGACAGTACATATCCTGACAAATCTGGAGACACCACAAAGACACAGAGTACTTCTAGCCAGCCTAAACGGAACGACTCAAATGCTAGCTAAGTGACTACAACAAGATGAGATAATAGTACAATAACAAGAACTACACAAGAAGGGTAAGGGTAGTCCTTGAAACATCTGCTCCGACCGAGTAATCATACAATACTTGAGCACCACAGCAAGCCCTGGCAACGGCTACATCATCCTCCCAAGATTATCCACCCTCAAGAACGGCAGGTTGTGTAAATTCCCCAGATTCCCTAATATATCTTCGGTTGGATCAACATCCAAATGGAAGGTGCCCAGATCCTCAACCCCTCCAGCGACATTTGCCCTGCTAGTACCATCAGCAGCCTGTGCCTCCTCATTTATGTTAATCCCTCTGACCTCCTCCGGGTGTTCACCTTCACCGTCCTCAGCCCACCCATCCTGTCCAAGCATCGACTCATCAATGCCGCTCTCCACACCACCACCGAAAGAACGCCTCCTGAGCCCTGCCCCAACCTTCTTGCGGGCAGTTGTCTTCTTGACCCTACCTCTGGATGATCCACCACGGCCACGAGCACTCCCATTCTGCGGCTGCCTGTCATTGCTGCCTCCACCACGGTTACCATAGCTCCTACTAGTAGCGCCCCCACCACTTGGCGCATTGTTCCAAGGGAAGACCTTGTAAAATGGCTTCCAGTTGCCACCCAGGTCCGCTTCGTTGGGGAAACCCAGGGGGAAGAACCCCCAAGCACAGTGGTACATCTCGGTGCCCGGCACGACGGTGGGCGGTGTAGGGATCTCAGCAGCCACGAATCCCCGGCGGCAAGACTCGTTTGGGCACTTGAGCGCGCGGCCCACCAGGTCGCGCGGGTACTGGTGGACGTAGCAGCAGAACGGGCACGCCGTCCAGAAGTCCGCCGCAGCCGCGGGAGCGGCGGCAGCTGCAGGTTGAGCGGGAGCATCAGGCGGGGTGTTGGTAGAGGCGGAAAGGCGTTGCCGGCGTGCTGGATCGGAGAGGAAGTTGTAGGCATCGTGGACGATGCCTAGGGCGACGTCCGCGCCAGGATGGGGATTGCTGGATTGGAGGAGGAGCGCGAGGCGGCGGAAGGAGCGGGATATGGTGGCTTGGTCGGCGGTTTTGGAGGGCACCTGGAGGACGGCGAACGGGTCAGGTTCGCCGGTGATGAGCATCGCCTGCGAGGCGAGGAGGACGTCAGCGACGGCGAGGAGCTCGTCGACGCCGGGGAGGAGCGGATCTGCCTCCACCGCGCGGTCGGCGAAGCGCTTGCAGCCGACGAGGTCGCGCGCGTTGAGGAGCTTCTCCGCAATCTCCAGCCATCGCGGCGCCTGCTCCCTCCCGCCGGCCTCTCCGCCGCCTCCACTACCGCCGGCGCCGACAGAGAAGTTCATGGTTTTGGGGGAAATGGCTTCGGTTTGCTCCTTTTGGGTGAGTTTTATGACGCGAATGGGTTGTGTGATTTCGTGCATAAAAGCCACTTTATGGGAGCGCATTTACTTGTATCCGATGGTAGACAGCAGTACAACACAACATCGATACTCCCGCAAAGAATGCTAAAAAAAGCATTTACACAAATAGACACTACGTATACTACAACTACTCCCCGTGCCGGTTTACAGGACCTGTGCGTCTCCCAAGATCATCAATTTAACTAATATAATATAAATTTTACACTATAAAAATTATACCATTAGAAAATACAACATTTGAGCTTTCTAATGAGATATATTTTGTAGTATATATATTTTGTGTTACATTGGTAAAATTAACAACCTAGGGATACTCGTAGGACGAGGTACTCTAGTTTCAAAAAGAAAAAAAAACAACTTTGCACGCACCGGCGTGACTCACCCTAAATATACTTTTTAGATATCAAAAACGTCAATTTTCATTCAAATTTATATATAGTTTGCAGAATTTAAAACAAAACATAAAGAGTCTAAACTAACTCTAGGAGAAGAAGTAGTCAAGGCGATGTTGTTAGATGTATATATCTGTATATTGTAGTTTCCCCGGGTGTTAGGGGCTTTCTGCATATGTGCACCTGTACATGTACTATATATTGTGGTATTTGGCCCCCTGGTAATACAACAAGCATATTGCCCTAACATGGTATCAGAGCAAAAATTGGTCCTCCTCCTCTAGTCCGTACGGCCGTTCTTGAAGCTTGTTCCGGCCGTCTCGCCGTACCTCCGGCCATCGCCGGCTGCTCCTCGGCCGCCTCCGGTCCTCTTCTCCCGGCCCTCTGCTGCCGGCCGCCGCCAGTTCGCCGCCGGCCCGCCGCTGGTCCGCCGCCGGTCGCCCTCCCGGCCGCTCGTCCTGCCCCCAGCCTCCTCCCGCCGGCCTCATCCCGTCGTCTTTCTCGATCGGGAGAATCGGCCGGATCTGATCTGATCGGTTTCGTCTCGTCTCGTAAAAAAAAGAGCTATGTCTTCATCGGGTTATGTTGCGATCCCTCGCTGCCCGGTGATCTTTGATGGCGCGAATTACCCTGATTTCGCTGTCTTTATGCGCATCCACATGCGCGGTCTTCGTCTTTGGGGTGTGCTTTCTGGCGAGGTCTCCTGTCCGCCGCGCCCTCGTTGCTCCTACGGTGCTCGTTGCACCGCCACCGTTGCCATTGCCCCCGATGCTACTCGAGCGGATAAGGATGCATCCAAGAGTGCCGATGACACTGCTCTGGCTGATTATGACCGGAAGGTCCAGGACCACTCTGTTGTCGTTGCGACTTACCGGCTGGATCTGACTGAGTACACTCAGTGGATAGATGAGGATGCTCGTGCCGCCGCCGTTCTCACCTCCAGTGTTCTCGCCTCGATATGTCGCTGAGTTTATGGGTCTTCCCACCGCTGCTGCTCAATGGGCTTTTCTTCGCCGGCCGCTATCGGCCGTCCGGGGATGCTCTTTACCTGTCCGTGGTCCGCCAGAGCATGCCCTTCAGACAGGGTGATTCTACTATTGATGAGTTCTACACTCGTAGTGCTCGCTATTTGGCGTCGCCTTGATTCTCTCCGTACAGCCTGTGTGTGCCACATGTCCCCGATGTCTGACTGTGCGCGCGGATCTGGAGTTTCAGCGCGTTTTTGAGTTCTTGTCGCGGCTCCGCAAGGAGTTTGAGCCGCGCCGTGCCCAACTGCTTGCCCGTGGTCGTGTTCCGCTCTCTGGGGTACTTGCTGAGCTTCGTGCTGAGGAGACTCGTCTTCGTGGTGCTGGTCTTCTTGAGGTTCCCTCTGTTCTTGCTGCTCGTGGCCCTCTTGTGCCGTCTACTCGTGGACCTCCTATGCCGCCGGCTTCGTTGCGGTCTCCGGCACAGCCGATACTCCCTACTCCTCCTTTCCAGGGCCAGCGTCAGCCCCAGAAGCCTCGTGGTTCGACATCACTTCCTTGCACCTATTGTGGCAGGACTGGCCACACTATCTCTACTTGCTGGCAGAGGGATCCCAGCTTACGTCCGCCGCAGCATACTCGTCGTCAGACTGGTTCTTCAAGATCTTCTGCTGTTGCGCTATCTGATCAGGATATTATCCGTGGTCTTCGTGGTTGATACGTCCAAAACGTATCTACTTTCCCGAACACTTTTGCTATTGTTTTGCCTCTAATTTGTGTATTTTGGATACAACTAACACGGACTAACGCTGTTTTCAGCAGAACTGCTCTGGTGTCTCGTTTTTGTGCGAAATCCAACTTTCAGTGAAAATCCTCGGAATTTATGCCAAAGGTCTTATTTTTCCAGAAGATTGATGGAGTCAGAAGGGCAAGCCAGGTGGAGGCCCGAGGCCCCCACACACTAGGCCGGCGCGGCCCAGGAGGGGGGCGCGCCGCCCTACTGTGTGGCCGCCTCGGCTGGCCTCTGACGCCCTCCTCTGGACTACTTAAGGGTTTCGCTCTAAAAAAGCGAGACGAGAAGTCGAAGTCGCCAGAAACCATCCAGTACGCCGCCACCATCGCGAAACTCCGTCTCGGGACCAGAAACTCCGTTCTGGCACTCCGTCGGGACGGGGAATTGGAGGAGATCATCGCCATCATCACCACCGACGCCTCTCCATCGACCAGCCATGTTTCCCCCATCCATGTGTGAGTAATTCCCCGCCGTAGGCTGAAGGGGATGGTAGGGATTGGATGAGATTGGTCATGTAATAGCATAAGATTGTTAGGGCATAGTGCCTAGTGTCCTTAATTGGTACTTTTATGATATTGTTGTAACTTGTTATGCTTAATGCTTGTCACTAGGGCCCGAGTGCCATGATCTCAGATCTGAACATGTTATCAATTCATGATGATATTCATTGCTTTATGATCTTACCTGCAAGTTGTATACACGTATTGTTGTCCGGAACCCGAGGCCCCAAAGTGACAGAAATTGGGACAACCGAAGGGGAAGGCGGTGATATGAGGATCACATGTGTTCACGGAGTGTCAATGCTTTGCTCCGGTGCTCTATTAAAAGGAGTACCTTAATTTCCAGTAGATTCCCTAGAGGCCCGGCTGCCACCCTGTGCCTACAGTATTTTAATCCTGTTGTTTA